>NC_090031.1:3662500-3757500 GCF_037176765.1 Anolis sagrei | reverse complement strand
TATCTCAATTGAGGCACACATTGGAGCATCTATTATTATTATTATTACAGTTACTATTATGTTTATTTTCCTTTTTATCTCAATTGAGACACAAAGTGAGATATAATAACAATAACAATAACAGTAATAATGTGTTCTCAAAGGCTTTCATGGCCAGAATCACTGGGTTGCTGTGAGTTTTCCGGGCTGTTTTCCATGTTCCAGAAGCATTCTCTCCTGACGTTTCACTTCAGAGGTTGTGAGGTCTGTTCGGAACTATGCAAGTGGGGTTTATGTATCTGTGGAATGTCCAGAGTGGAAGAAAGAACTCTTGTCTGCTGGAGGCAAGTGTGACGGTTGCCATTGACCAGCTTGATTACCATTGAATAGCCTGGCAGCTTCAAAGCCTGGCTGCTTCCTGCCTGGGGAATCCTTTGTTGGGAGGTGTTAGCTGGCTCTGATTGTCCCACCCTGGATATCAACAGACCTCACAACCTCTGAGGATGCCTGCCATAGATGTGGGTGAAACGTCAGGAGAGAATGTTTCTGAAACATGGCCAGACGTTTTGGAAAACTCACAGTAACCCATTATTATTATATCCAACTTCTATACTCATTTAGACACAAAGTTGGGTTATTATTATTATTATTATTACTTTATTATTATTATTATTATTATTATTATTATATTTATCTCTAACTTGTATCTCAATTGAGACACAAATTGGAGTATATTATTATTATTATTATTATTATTATTATATTTCTATACCACTTTTTCCTAATTGAATCACAAAGTAGGGTGTAAATAATAATAATAATAATAATAATAATACTTATTATTATTATTATTATTTACACCCTACTTTGTGACTCAACTATAAAGGCAGGATATAAAGAGAGTAAATAAATAAAAAATTATTATTATTATTATTATTATTATTATTATTATTATTTACTCTCTTTATATCCCGCCTTTATAGTTGAGTCACAAAGTAGGGTGTAAATAATAATAATAATAATAATAATAATAATAATAATAATATATTATAATATTATATTATATTATATTATAATAATATAATATAATTTATTATTATTATTATTATTATTATTATTATTATTATTTACTCTCTTTATATCCCGCCTTTATAGTTGAGTCACAAAGTAGGGTGTAAATAATAATAATAATAATAATAATAGTTACCACTATGAAGGCGGGATATAAAGAGCGTAAATAAAAATTATTATTATTATTATTATTATTATTATTATTATTATTATTTACGCTCTTTATATCCCGCCTTTATAGTGGTAACTATTTGGCAACTAATTGAATACTTTAGACAACAGACAATTAAACTCATTTAAGTAAAAAAATTAAATTAGAGTTAAAATGCAGATGAAAACATATAAATATTACAACCACTATTAAAATAATATCTAATAATAATAATAATTGCTATAAGGTATGTCTAGCCTAGTCTAAAGCAAATAAAATCCCATTTCGAGCCTAAAAGAGCCTTAAAAATGGATCTAAATAATAAGGGTTTGCATCCAACAAAAATAAAGAAAAAATCCCCCAAACTGGAAGATTTTTCCCATTCTTGGCATTGAAGGAGGCCCTTCAACCAGATCCAGATGCAAATCCTGGGAAAGAAAGAGAAAGAGAGAGCGCTTTCCTCCTTTTCCTTCCAGGCTGGAATCCCCTCCTTCTGCTGACAATTGCAATTTTATTTTTATTTTATCCTGTTTTACAAGCGCCGACATATTGCTTTTTTATGGCCGGCATCCTGTGCTACTTTCTCCCTCTTCTCCCTTCAAATGGAATATCGTTTTGGGGTCTTTAAAGGCCAGGTTTTGATCCCATTCCCGAGAAAGGGGTGGACTACAACTCCCAGCCAAAACAGAACAGGGGGCCTCGTGAACCATGGTTTTGTTTATCCGCATCTGACACAATGCTTCCTTTCTATAAGATTATGGGCTCTGTAGTCCATCAAAGCATTATTGCATTGGGGGATAATTGGCTTTGTAGTCCAACAAGGTGCCAAATTATTGGGGAAATACACTCTGTAGACGAAGGCATTACAGAATTTTGGGAGGATTATGGGCTCTGTATTCCAATAAGGTATTGAATTGGTGGATTATGGGTTTTGTAATTGGGGTTATGTGCTCTGTAGTCTATGAAAGTACAGAATTATAGGGAATTATGGGCTATGTAGCCCCAAGAAAGTATTGACTTGGGAGTTATGGGCTCTGTAGTCCAAGAAAGAATCGATTTGGGAGGAAATTATTGACCCTACAGTTGCAGAACGTACTGAATTTTGGGAAATTATTCTATAGTCCAAGGAAGTACCAATTTGGTGGGATTATAGGCTCTGTAGTCCCAGAAAGTAATGCATCAATCGGGGTAAATGATGGGCTCTGCAGTACAAGAAAGTCACTTTATTGAATTACTATGTTCAGAGCAGCTTTTGGGAGCGAGGTTTGGATAGATAAGTTGTTGTTACTTGCATCCCATGGCTCCCAATATAACCCGAACAGGACCTGCTACAGGGATGATGGGCTCTGTAGTCCAGGAAAGTGTCAAATTGGGGAAATGGTGGACCTTACAGCCCAAGTGAGTGCCAAATTGGGGTGGATTGTGGGCTCTGTAGTCCAAAAAGGTACCAATATGGGAAATTATGGGCTCTGTAGTCCAGTTATGGACTGTATAGTCCAAGTAAATGCCAAATTGGGGGGAGTATGGGCTCTGTGGTCGAATAAAGTATTAAATTAGGGGGATTAGAGTTTGTGTAGTGAAAAAATGCCAAATTGAGGAAATGATTGACCTTATCGTCCAAGTAAATGCCAATTTTGGGTGATTGTGGGCTCTGTAGTCCAATAAAGTACTGAATTGGGTGGATTCAAGTCTCTGTAGTGCAAAGAGTGCCAAATTGGGGAAATTATTGACTCTATAGTCCAAGTGAGTGCCAAACTGGGGTGGATTATGGGCTCTGTAGTCCAGTTGCAGACCATATAGTCCAAGTAAATGCCAAATGGGGGATGATGGGCTCTGTAGTCTAGTTAAGGACCCTATAGTCTAGTTAAGTGCCAAATTGGGGAAATGATGGGATGGTGGGCTCTGTAGTCCAACAATGGACCCTATAGTTCAAATAAGTGCCAATTCTTTGGGGGGGGGGTGTGGACCCTGTAGTGCCAAATGTCTGAATTATGGTCTCTGCAGTCATGGACCCAACAGTCCAATTAAGTGCCAAATTGGGGTGGGCAATGGGCTCTGTAGTCCAGCTATGGACCCTAAAGTCCAACTTAGTGGCAAGTGAGGGGTGATGGGCTCTGTAGTCTTGTTATGGATCATATATTCCAAGTAAATGCCAAATTGGGGGGAGGAGGGGGATTATGGCCTCTACACTCCAGCAATTGATCCTATATTCCCAATTTGGGGTGATGATGGACCCTGTATCCAGTCAAGGAGCATATAGTTCAATTAAGTGCCAAATGGGGGGATGATGGGCTCTGTAGTCCAGTCATGGACCATATAGTCCAAGTAAATGCCAATTGGGGTGGATGATGGGCCCTGTAGTCCAGTCATGGAGCATATAGGTCAATTAAGTGCCAAATAGGGGGGATGATGGGCTCTGTAGTCCAGTCATGGACCATATAGTCCAAGTAAGAGCCAATTGGGATGGATGATGGGCCCTGTAGTCCAGTCATGGAGCATAAAGTTCAATTAAGTGCCAAATAGGGGGAGATGATGGGCTCTGTAGTTCAGTCATAGACCATATAGTCCAAGTAAGTGCCAATTGGGGTTGATGATGGGCCCTGTAGTCCAGTCATGGAGCTTATAGTTCAATTAAGTGCCAATTGGGGTGGATGATGAGCCCTGTAGTCCAGTCATGGACCATATAGTCCAAATAAGTGCCAATTGGGGTGGATGATGGGCCCTGTAGTCCAGTCATGGAGCATATAGTTCAATTAAGTGCCAAATGGGGGGATGATGTGCTCTGTATTCCTGTCATGGACCATATAGTCCAAATAAGTGCCAATTGGGGTGGATTATGAATCATGTAGTCCAGTTATGGAGCCTATAACCCCCAAGTAAGTGCCAAATGGGGGATGATGGTCTTTGTAGTCCAGTCAGGGACCCTACAGTGCAAGTAAATGCCAGCTTGGGGGGGATGATGGGCCCTGAAGCCTGTGTGTCGCCTTGCAGGCGCCTCCTGAAGGTGAAATACGACCTTTTGGGGGATGAAAGGGGTCTGGGAGGAAGCGAGGGGAGGGTCGGGGGGCTTCCTTTGAGCCGGGATCATAAGTCACGGGGAAATTAACAAGGCCTTTCAGGAGTCAGGAACAGAGGGGTCAAAATAATGAATATATATATATATATATATATATATATATATATTCCTGGGGTCAAGGTTATTTTCCTATCCCCTTTTAGCGCAATTTCCTCTTCTTCTCTCCCGGGCTCAGGGGGCTTCCTCCCCCCCTTCCCTGCTTCAGATGGGATCCGAACCCCCTTCGGTTTGGGAATACGGTCCTTTTTATCATGGCGAATCTTGTCGGTTTAATAGATCCCTGCGGCCAGAAGTGTTGATTTTAACGGCCGTTTGTTTCCAATTATAGGGAAGTTACAAAAAATAAAATAAACCAAGCGGCAATCGGTTGGATCTCTATCTCCTGTAATTGGTTCAAAATGCGATTGATAATTAATAGGGCGGCCGCGATGGGTTCATAATAATCAGGATGCAATTTGCAGTTGGTTAACGTGATTATGGAATCTCACAATTTCAGAGAGATAATGCCATTTAATAGTGTGGCCTGCTCTGTGTCTCAAAATGATCAGGAAACAACAACAACAACAATGTGATAGGCTCATAATCAATACACACTAATAATGTATTAGAACAACAACAACAGGATTGTAATGGGCTTACAATCAATACACACTAATAATGTATTATTACAACAACAACAATGATGTAATGGAATTATAATCAATACACAATAATAACATAACAACAACAGGGTTGTCATGGTCTCATAATCAATACACAATAATAATGTATTACAACAACAACAACAATGTGATGGGCTCATAATCAATACACAATAATAATGTATTAGAACAGGGTTGTAGTGGGCTTACAATCAATACACACTAATAATGTATTATTACAACAACAACAACAATGATGTGGTGGGCTCATAATCAATACACAATAATAATGCATTACAACAACAACAATGATGTAATGGGATTATAATCAATACACAATAATAACATAACAACAACAGGGTTGTCATGGTCTCATAATCAATACACAATAATAATGTATTATTATTTAATGTTGGTCAGGGATATTAATTAATATGTTGAGCTGCTTTGTGTCTCAATGGACAAAGATCAGGAAATAACAATAACAACAATAGGGTGGTCATAGGCTCATAATCAATACACAATAATAATGTATTACAACAACAACAACAATGATGTGATGGGTTCATAATACACACTAATAATATAACAACAACAACAATGATATGATGGGCTCATAATCAATACACAATAATAATGCATTACAACAACAATGATGTGATGGGTTCATAATACACACTAATAATGTAACAACAACAACAACAATAGGGTTGTCATGGGCTCATAATCAGTACACACTAATAATGTATTATTACAACAACAACAACGATGATGTAATGGGCTCATAATCAATACACAATAATAATGCATTACACCAACAACAATGATGTGATGGGCTTATAATCAATACACACTAATAATATATTATAACAACAACAACAGGGTTGTCATGGTCTCATAATCAATACACAATAATAATGTATTATTATTTAATGTTGGTCAAGGATATTAATTAATATGTTGAACCGCTTTGTGTCTCAATGGACAAAGATCAGGAAATAACAATAACAACAACAACAACAATAGGGTGGTCATAGGCTCATAATCAATACACAATAATGTATTACAACAATAACAACAACAATGTGATGGGCTCATAATCAATACACAATAATAATGTATTACAACAACAACAACAATGTGATGGGCTCATAATCAATACACACTAATAATGTATTACAACAATAACAGGGTTGTAATGGGCTCATAATCAAAACACAATAATAATGCATTACAACAACAATGATGATGTGATGGGCTTATAATCAATACACACTAATAATATGACAACAACAACAACAGGGTTGTCATGGTCTCATAATCAATACACAATAATAATGTATTATTATTTAACGTTGGTCAAGGATATTAATTAATATGGACAAAGATCAGGAAATAATAACAACAATAACAACAATAGGGTGGACATAGGCTCATAATCAATACACAATAATAATGTATTACAACAACAACTACTACAATGTGATGGGCTCATAATCAATACACACTAATAATGTATTGCAACAACAACAATAGGATTGCCATGGTCTCATAATCAATACACAATAATAATGTATTATTATTTAATGCTGGTCAAGGATATTAATTAATATGTTGAACCACTTTGTGTCTCAATGGACAAAGATCAGGAAATAACAACAACAACAACAACAACAGGCTCATAATCAATACACAATAACAATGTATTACAACAACAACAACCACAACAATGTGATGGGCTCATAATCAATACACACTAATAATGTATTGCAACAACAACAATAATAGGATTGTAATGGGCTCATAATCAATACACAATGATAATGTATTATTATTTAATGCTGGTCAAGGTTATTAATTAATATGTTGATCTGCTTTGTGTCTCAATGGACAAAGATCAGGAAATAACAATAACAACAACAATAACAACAACAATAATAGGGTTGCCATGGGCTCATAATCAATACACAATAATAATGTATTATGATTTAATGTTGGTTAATGATATTAGTGTGATGAGGTGCTTTGTGTCTCAACGAAGAAAAAAGCTGGACATTATTAGCATTATTATATTAATATAATAATAATAATAATAATAATAATACATGGGTTGTGGTTATTAACATTCTTATTTAATGTCACAATTATTAATTTTTATTCGGAGTTATTTTGCATCTCAAGTGAGATAAAAATATGAAATAATAACAACAATAGATGGGTTGCTATTGGTTAATCATCAATACACAAGTTGCAATCGGTTAATATTATTTAATGTTGGAATTATTGTTTATTGTTCTGGACCAAGTTGCATCTCAATTGAGATGAAAGCAGAATATAATAATAATAATAATAATAATAATAATAATAATAATAAGTTTGTGATTGATCAATAATCAATACACAAATTGTAATGGGATAATAATAATAATAATAATAATAATAATAATAATAATAAAATAATGTTGTGATTGATTGATAATCAATGCACAAGTTGCCATTTGGTGAATAATATTATTGAATATTAGGCTGCTTTGCACCTCGGTTTTGATAAAACTGTCTGTAGTCCAGGAAAGTGCCAAATTGAGGAAATGGTGGACCATACAGTTCAAGTGAGCATACAGTTCAGAGCGTTATGGGCTCTGTAGTCCGATGAAGTACTTAATTGGGGGGGGGGTTAATATTTCTGTAGTGCAAAAAAAGTAAAAATTTGGGGGAATGGTGGACCCTAAGGTCCAATTAAGGGCCAAATTTGGGGGGGGGATGGGATCTGTAGTCCGGTTAAAGACCATATAGTCCAAGTAAGTGCCAAATTGAGGAGGAAGATGGGCTCTGTAGTCCGGTTAAAGACCATATAGTCCAAGTTAATGCCTAATTGGAGAGATAATGGGCTCTGTAGTCTGTAGTCTGGCTATGGGCCACATAGTCCAAGTTAGTGCCAAATTGAGGATGGGCTCTGTAGTCCGGTTAAAGACCATATAATCCAAGTTAATGCTGAATTGGGGAGATAATGGGCTCTGTAGTCAGTAGTCTGGTTATGGACCATATAATCCAAGTTAGTGCCAAATTGGGGAGGATGATGGGCTGTGTAGTCCAAAATGTACCAATTTGGGGAAATTATGGCCTCTGTAGTCTGAAAAAGTACTGAATTGGGGTAGGGTTTCTGTTGTACAAAGAAGTACCAATTTGGGAAAATGGTGGACCCTATAGTCCAAGTAAGTGCCAAATTTGGGAGATCATGGGCTCTGTAGTCCAATAAAGTACAAATTTGGGGAAATTCGGATCTAACCTGGGGAGCTAAGCAGGGCCAGACATGGTTGGCGCTTGGATGGGAGTCCGCCGACAAATGCAAGGCCCTATTTTGAAGGAAAGAATTGCCAGAACCTAAAGAAATCCTATAAAATGAATAGGACTGCAGTAAGAGGAGACTTGAAGAGGAGCACTGATTCCCATCTAATCTGGGAAGCTAAGCAGGGTCAGACATGGTCGGCACTTGGATGGGAGTCTGCGGATGAACGCAAGGCCCTGTTCCTATTCCAGAGGCAAAACTTGGGTCTCATTTGCCTAAGAAAGCCTTATAAACTCCCCCCCCCCCCCCCAATAAACAGGAGGCTGGGAGGCACATTCAGACACAAATAAAAAAGCCAAAGGGAAGGGAAAGGAAGGGAAAGGCAAGGCAAGTCAGGAGGCGGAGGTGGGCCTGTTTTCCAGGAGGAGGATGAAGGAGGAGGAGGAGGGCATGGTTTTGGGAGCGGAGCCAAGGAAATCTGATCATTAAGGCGGCCGTCTGGGGAAATTTAATTAAATCGCTGGAAGGGCCTGGGACGTAGGAGCACATCTGGATCCAATATGGGCCGCTTTGATATCCAGCCTCCTCGCCTGGAAAAAAAAGAAGAAGGAGTCCGCTCTTTTCCCATCTCCTTGTTGTTGGAAGAAGGGAAGGGAGAGGCCAGGAGCCAAGGCAAGGAGGCTGGCAGGAGAGAAAGAGAGAGAGAGAGAGAGAAGGAGGAAAAGAGAAAAAGAAAGAGAAGGAGGAGGAATGCACGCCTGTGTGTGCAGAGAGAAACCTCAAAGGGAGCAAAGGGGAAGAAGAAGGGAAGAGAGAAAGGAAAAAGACTGGAGTTGAGTTATGAGTTGGAATCCTAAGTGGGAAAGGAAAGAATGGGGAAAAGAAAAGAAAGAAAGAAAGAAGCAGGAATACATGTTTGTCCAAAGAGAAACCCCAAGGGGAAGAAGAAAGAAAGAATGAGAAAAAGACAGAAAGAAAGAAAGATAAGGAAAGAGAAAGAAGGAATGCATGTCTATTTGTACAAAGAGAAACCTCAAAGGGGAAGAAGAAGGAAAGAAAGAATGAGGAAAAGAAAGAACAGATGCGAAAAAGAAGAAAGGAAGGAAGGGAAAAAAGAAAGAGAAGGAAAGAGAGAGAAGGAAAGAAGAAGTAATACATGTCTATTTGTGCAAAGAAAAACCTCAAAGGGGAAGAAGGAAAGAAAGAAAGAATGAGAAAAAGAAGAAAGGATGGAAAGAGAGAGAATAAAGAAGAAGGAATGCATGTCTATTTGTACAAAGAGAAACCTCAAAGGGGAAGAAGAAGGAAAGAAAGAATGAGGAAAAGAAAGAACAGATGCGAAAAAGAAGAAAGGAAGGAAGGAAGGAAGGAAGGGAAAAAAGAAAGAGAAGGAAAGAGAGAGAAGGAAAGAAGAAGTAATACATGTCTATTTGTGCAAAGAAAAACCTCAAAGGGGAAGAAGGAAAGAAAGAAAGAATGAGAAAAAGAAGAAAGGATGGAAAGAGAGAGAATAAAGAAGAAGGAATGCATGTCTATATGTGCAAAGAAAAACCTCAAAGGGGAAGAAGAAGGAAAGAAAGAAAGAATGAGAAAAAGAAGAAAGGAAGGAAAGAATGAAAGAGAAGGAAAGAGAGAGATAGAAAGAAGAAGGAATGCATGCCTATTTGTGCAAAGAGAAACCTCAAAGGGGAAGAAGAAGGAAAGAAAGAAAGAATGAGGAAAAGAAAGAAAGGATGAGAAAAAAAGAAAGAAGAAAGGAAAGAAAAAAGAAAGAGAAAGAAAGAGAGGGAGAGAAAAGAAGGAATGCATGTTTATTTGTGCAAAGAGAAACCTCAAAGGGGAAGAAGAAGGAAAGAATGAGGAAAAGAAAGAAAGAAAGAAAGGATGAGAAAAAAAGAAAGTATGATAAAAAAGAAGAAAGAAAGAGAGAGAAGGAAAGAAGAAGGAATGCATGTCTATTTGTGCAAAGAGAAACCTCAAAGGGGAAGAAGAAAGAAAGAAAGAAGGAAAGAAAGAGAAAGAGGAAAGAGAGAGAGAAAGATGGAGGAATGCATGTATGTGCAAAGAGAAACCTCAAAGGCAGCAAAACCAAGCCAAAGGGGAAGAAGAAGAAAAGAAAGAATGAGAAAAAGAAAGAAAGAAACGTTGAGTTATGAGTTTGAATCCTAACTGGGAAAAGAAAGAAAGAAAAAATGGAAAAGAAAGAGAAAGAAAGAGAGAAAGAAGGAAGAATGTCTGCTTGTGCAAAGGGAAACCTCAAAGCCAGCAAGACTAAGCCAAAGGAGAAGAAGGAAAGGAAGGTTGAGTTATGAGTTCGAATCCTAAGTGGGAAAAGAAAGAAGGAATGAGAAAAAGGAGAGAAGGAGGAATGCATGTCTGTTTGTACAAAGGGAAACCTGAAAGGCAGCAAGACTAAGCCAAAGGGGAAGAAGAAGAAAGAGAGAATGAGAAAAAGGAAGAAGAGTAATAATAATAATAATAATAATAATAATAATACGTGGATTGCAAATGGCTAATAATATACAAGCTGTCATAGGGTTCATATTATTGATATTGCAACCATCTATTATTATTATTATTATTATTATTATTATTATTATTATTTTCCCTTCTTCTTATCACCCTTATCTCCATTATAATTATACTCAGATTATAACTCTTGATTTACCAATAATAATAATAATAATAGATGGCTGCAATATCAATAATATGAACCCAATGGCAACTTGTATATTGATTATTAGCCATTTGCAATCCACGTATTGTATTATTATTATTATTATTATTATTATTATTATTATTATTATTATAGATGGGTGGCAATATCAATAATATTATTGATCTTGCCGCTTTGAGTCTCCTTTGGGGAGATAATGCAGGGTTATCAATAAATATAATACTAGGGATGTGTTGTGAAGGAGGGAAGCAAGCAAGCAAGGGGATGGTGGTGACCTTTTTCCATGGGACGCTTGGGCCTCATTCCATTGCTGTGACTCCAGTTTGTGTGAAATCATCCCTTTTTCCCCCAAATGCCTTTCAGCCATTGACTCATCCCTGAGGTTTCCTGTTGTTTTCGGCGCCCGGCTCCCACCCCTCCCGGCCCCTTTCCTCCCCAAATAGCCTTCACTTCCCTTGGGATCTGTAGTTTCCCAAGGCCCTGAGCTGCAAACCTACAAATCCCAGGGCGCTCTAGCATTTATTCGATAATATGGGCTCGCCCTTAGAAAAAAGAATAGCCCACAGCCCCGTTCTATGGATCCCTGGGATTCGTAGTTCTCCAAGGTGAAACTACACATCCCAGAATGCCATCTAATTAAGCATGGCATTCATTCAATAATAAAGACGCGCCTTAAGCAAGGTAACGACCATATCTCCATTGGATGGGGGGGCTTGGGATTTGTAGTTTCCCAAGGGCCTGAGGTGTGAACTATGGGTCCCAGGATGCCACAGCATTAGGCATGGCGGCATTTGTTCAATAATACAGGTAATGGCCATCTCTAAATAAATCTCCATTGGATGGGGGCCTTGGGATTTGTAGTTCCCCAAGGGCCTGTGGTGCAAACTATGGGTCCCAGGATGCCACATCATTGGGCATGGTGGCATCCGTTCAATAATACAGTCGCTTCATAAGCAAGGTAATGGCCATATCTAAATAAATCTCCATTGGATGGGAGCATTGGGATTTGTAGTTTCCCAAGAGCCTGAGGTGCAAACTATAGGTCCCAGGATGCCACAGCATTGGGCATGGCAGCATTCGTTCAATAATACAGACACATCGTAAGCAAGGTAATGGCCATATCTAAATAAATCTCCATTGGATGGGAGCATTGGGATTTGTAGTTTCCCAAGAGCCTGAGGTGCAAACTATAGGTCCCAGGATGCCACAGCATTGGGCATGGTGGCATTCGCTCAATAATACAGACACATCGTAAGCAAGGTAATGGCCATATCTAAATAAATCTCCATTGGACGGAGGCCTTGGGATTTGTAGTTCCCCAAGGGCCTGAGGTGAAAACTATAGGTCCCAGGATGCCACAGCATTGGGCATGGTGGCATTTGTTCAATAATATAGACACATCGTAAGGAAGGTAATGGCCATATCTAAATAAATCTCCATTGGATAGGGACCTTGGGATTTGTAGTTCCCCAAGGGCCCGAGGTGCGAACTATGGGTCCCAGGATGCCATAGCATTGGGCATGGCGGCATTTGTTCAATAATACAGACATGTTGTAAGCAAGGAAATGACCATATCTAAATAAATCTCCAATGGATGGGGGCCTTGGGATTTGTAGTTCCCCAAGGGCCCGAGGTGCAAACTATAGGTCCCAGGATGCCACAGCATTGGGCATGGCAGCATTCGTTCAATAATACAGACACATCGTAAGGAAGGTAATGGCCATATCTAAATAAATCTCCATTGGATGGAGGCCTTGGAATTTGTAGTTCCCCAAGGGCCCGAGGTGCAAACTATGGGTCCTTGGATGCCACAGCATTGGGCATGGCTTTCATTGAATAATATGGATGCTTCCTTAGAAAGATAACATTCACAGCTCCGTTCTATTGAACCCTGGGATTTGAAGTTTCCCAGGGGCCTAAGCTGCAAACGGTGCAAACCCAAGGAGGCCGTGGCATTGAGCAGGGCGTTCATTTTCGATAATATATAAGGTTTTTGAGGGGGGAGCAGCCGGGCGGCGGCGGCGCCGGAGTTCTTGGGCCTGAAGAGGCCCTTGGGAGACGGCGTTTTCCTGGAATTTGGAGGGAAAGGCTTCAAAGGGAAGGCAGGCAGGCAGGCCTTGGCAAAAGCCACGCCACCAGGCTGGGAGGAAGCCTCTCTTCCCCGCAGAAAGGCAGGCCCAGTGGAGCTGCGCCTACACTGCAGGAGTTAATCCAGTTTGGCACCACTTTGGCGCCCTGGGAGTTGTAGTTTGCCAAGGCCCGGAGGCTTCTCAGGCTGCATTCCTTCCCCAAACTCCCAGCATAATAGGATGTATGGCTGCATGGTCCCAGGCGGGATATCATATTGTGAAAATGTGATTTAAAATGTAATATATTATATGCACATACAAACACATACACAAACACATACACATACACACCAGGCCTGGACCAACTTGGGCCCTCCCTCCAGGTGTTTTGGACTTCAACTCCCACAATTCCTAACAGCCTACCGTATATATGTATATGTGTGTGTTACTAAATTATTATTATTTTGTAAATGGGCCCTTGGTATCAACCGTAATTAAAAATGTATTTTTAAAATATGGATATTTGATTAATATTACTAAGTTATTTTGTAATTTTCTTTAAAGAATGGGCCCTCAGTATGCACTGTAATTCAAATGTATTTTAATTCAGGGTGTTTGTGTGTATATATATGTTAATAACACACACACACATATATATATCACATTATATATATGTGTGTATATATCTCTCTGTGTGTGTTGTTAACACATTAGTAATATTTTTATGAAATATATATCCCAAAAATCCATAGAGGAGACAAGATAATATTTTTTTATTTTTGTTTTGTTTTTATTATATTTTAAAATTGTTTTTATTTTAATTTTATTTCAATTTCATTATTTATTTATTTATTTATATTTTTTAATATCTATCTAATATTTCTATCTATCCCTTTATCTCTCTATGTATTTTATCTAGCCTATCTATCCTTTTATCCCTCCATCCATCCCTTTATTCCTCTATCCATCCATCCATCCATCCATCCATCCATCCATCCATATATCTCCCCTCTCTATCTATCTATCCAATTATCTATCCACCCATCCCTCCATATATCCCTCTATCTATCCATCTCTTTCTTTATACCTCCATCTATCCATCCCTTTATTCCTCTATCCATCTATCTGTCTATCCATCCATCCATCTACCCCTTTATTCCTCCATCCATCCATATATCCCTCCCTCTCTGTCCATCTGTCTGTTCATCCATCAATCCATCCATCCCTTGATCTAACCCTCTCTCTTAACTATCCATCCATCCCTCGAGCCATCCATTCATCCATCCATCCCTCCCTCCATCCATCCATCCATCCATCCATCCATCCATCCATATATCCCTCTATCTATCTATCTATCTGTCTGTCTGTCTGTCTGTCTGTCTGTCTATCCATCCATCCATCCATCCATCCATCCATTCATTCATATATCCCTCTATCTATCTATCGATCTATCGATATCTATCTATCCATATATCCCTCTATCTATCTATCCATATATCCCCCTATCTTCTATCTATCTATCTATCTATCTATCTATCTATCTATCAATCTATCTATCTGTCTATCCATCCATCCATCCATCCATCCATTCATTCATATATCCCTCTATCTATCTATCTATCTATCTATCTATCTATCTATCGATCTATCGATATCTATCTATCTATCCATATATCCCTCTATCTATCTATCCATATATCCTCCTATCTTCTATCTATCTATCTATCTATCTATCTATCATCTATCTATCATCTATCTATCATCTATCTATCTATCTATCTATCTATCTATCGATATCTATCTATCTATCCATATATCCCTCTATCTATCTATCCATATATCCTCCTATCTTCTATCTATCTATCTATCTATCTATCATCTATCTATCATCTATCTATCTATCTATCTATCTATCGATATCTATCTATCTATCCATATATCCCTCTATCTATCTATTCATATATCCCCCTATCTTCTATCTATCTATCTATCTATCTATCTATCTATCTATCTATCTATCTATCTATCTATCATCTATCTATCATCTATCTATCATCTATCTATCATCTATCTATCTATCTATCTATCTATCTATCTATCTATCTATCTATCTATCCCTCTATCCCTCTATCTATCTATCTATCTATCTATCCATCCATCCATCCATCCATCCATCTATCCATCCATCCATCCATCCATCCATATATCCCTCTATCTATCTATCTATCTGTCTGTCTATCCATCCATCCATCCATCCATTCATATATCCCTCTATCTATCTATCTATCTATCTATCTATCTATCTATCGATCTATCGATATCTATCTATCTATCCATATATCCCTCTATCTATCCATCCATATATCCCCCTATCTTCTATCTATCTATCTATCTATCTATCATCTATCTATCCATCCATCCATCCATCCATCCATCCATCCATCCATCCATCCATCCATCCATCCATCCATCCATCCATCCATCCATCCATCCATCCATCCATCCATCCATCCATCCATCCATCCATCCATCCATCCATCCATCCATCCATCCATCTATACCTTTATTCGTCCATCCATCCGTCTATCCCTTTATCTCTCTCTCTCTCTCTCTCTCTCTCTCTCTATTGATCCATCGATCCATCTATCGATCCATCTATCTCTCCCCCCATCCATCCATCCACCCACATGCCTACCTACCTACCTACCTACCTCTCCCTCCCTCCCTCCCTCCCTGCCTGCCTGGGGCGTGCTCCTTTCCTCTAGTTAGGGAACACCGCCCTCCGGTGGCCGTGGGAGGCGCTGCAGGGCTTTTGGCGGAGAGCAGCCGAGTTCCCCCCGGCCAGCAGGTGGCGCCAGAGAAACCAAGCCCAGGAGATAAACTGCATTTTTGTTTTGTTTCCAAATCTACCCAAAAGCCCTCCTTCCTTCCTTCCTTCCTTCCGCTTCCTTTTCGGCTGGAAGGGAAGCCGCCTTTGCAAAGGAGAGACGCGGAAAAAGAAGAGGTTTTGCAGGAGAGAAAGGTGAGCGAGTGCAGGGGGAGACTCTCCTGATCTATGCATTAAATAATATATATTATTTTATGTTGTATTGAATATAATAAAATTAGTATAGATCAAATATCTATAATATTATATTATATTGAGTAATAATGTCCCAGATTAAATAAAATAATATAATATATAGTACATTAAATGTTATTTATTTTACTGTATTACATTTAATATCATATACATTATATTATTTTAAATCATATAATAGTTCCAGATTAAATTCAATAAATAGAATATATAGTACATTAAATGTTATTTTATTTATTTTACGGTATTAAATTTAATATAATATACATTATATTATATTAAATATTAGTACCAAAGTAAATCAAATAAATAGAATATATTACATTAAGTGTTAGTTTAATCACTCTCAACAAAAGATTCTCCCCAGGCACTTCCAAGCCATTATGATGTTAACTGTTTTTTATACTGTGTTATGATAACATTGAATTTTTGCTGTTCTGGTTGTTAACCGCTGTGAGTCGCCTGGCTGAGAACAGCGGTATACAAATAAAGTAAATAAATAAATTAAATGCTAATCAAGGTGGTCAGTTGAGACATTCACATCTAGCTCCAGCAGACAAGAGTCCTTTGTCCCACCCTGGTCATTCTACAGATATATAAACCCATTTTCCTAACTCCAACAGAACTCACTACCTCTGAGGATGCTTGCCATAGATGCAGGCGAAACGTCAGGAGAAAATGCCTCTAGAACATGGCCATATAGCCCGGAAAAACCTACAACAACCCATGAAAGCCTTCGACAATACATCAAATGTTATTTTATTTATTTTACTGTATTAAATTTAATATAATACACATTATATTATATTAAAACACATAATAGTTCCAGATTATATAAAATAATAGAATATATATTATATTCAGTGTTATTTTATTATGTTACGTGTAATATCTATAATATATTAATGTAATGTATTAAAGCATATCATCCAGATTATATTTAATCATGTTATTTTTATATTACATATAATATGATATATATCAAACTTAATGTTACATCATATAAGCATTCCAGATTATGTCAAATCATATATATTGAATTTAATACAATAATGTATTATATTAAAACATACAATTGTACCAGATTATATTATAATAGATATTATGTAAATATGCTATTTTATTAAATCTTATATCATATTAAATTTAATAAGATATTTCATATTAAATCATATAATTGTTCCAGATTATATTAAATAATAGAGCAGATATTTGATTCGATGAAATAGAATAAAATATATATTTGATATAAATTGTATTAATTCATATAAGCATTCAAGATTATATTAAATAGTATAATTATATATAAAATATTACATGTTCCTTTTAATATAGAAGCTTATAATATCAATATAATAAAATCAAAAATAAATATAATAAATCATATAATCGTTGCAGATTATATTCCGTTATAAAGGAACTCTTGTGTTGGGGTTTCAGATATATCGTTATGCATGTGCAGATCTCCCCAAATTGGAAAGAAATCCCAAATACTGGTTCCAACCATTTTGGAGAAGGGACACTCCATATCAACGATGATGAATGCAAGACATGAACCATGTGGGGACTCAGGTCCGGCCGCAAAGGCATCTCATTATGCATATGCAAATCTCCCATAAGAACCATGCTTTTGGGATAAGGAGTGTTGCTTGCTTTCAGGCCGGACGGACGATGCCCTTTCTGCACGGCTTCCGGAGGATCGTTTTCGAATACCAGCCGCTGGTGGACGAGATCCTCCTCGCTTTGGGGCTGCAGGGGGCGGAGCCTCAGGAGGGCCCCAAGAGGTAAGATTTATTTATCCTTATCCTAGTATTGTAATACTGGAGCACTTTATTACTGTGATTCATTAGCACTTTAACGAGGGGATAGTTTTCCGGTAGTTGTTACTCTAATGTTGCGCTTGATTTACTATTTTAAGCTGATAGTTGCTTGTCTCACCTTGCACTTTATAATTGTTGTCAACATTGGGAATGTTTCTGGAAAGAACTGGAGGGTATACCATGAAACCGGAAAAATGAATTATAATAATGGAAAAAAGGAGGATACATCATTAGGTTTGAACTTGGATGTAACATGTAACAGTGCAATATTAGATCCTCAGAATATGATGAGTGGAGAGGGCTGGAGGGAGGGGGGGAGTTCTGTGGGTCGGGGGGCCCCCATAGCGGTGATGGTGGGAAGGGGGAGATACGGGAAAGGGAGAAGCAAGAAACCAATTCGGCTAATTCGCGAAACAACCCTAAAAAAAATTCCAAAATGTTCTCCTGACAAGGTAAACTTGTGTACCAAGGTAGACGACCCTCCTAGATTGAAGGTGGTGCTGTTGAATGCCAGGTCTGTCAATGGAAAAACGTCAACTATCCGGGACTTAATCTACGATGAAAAGGCAGACCTGGCATGCATTACAGAGACCTGGTTGGACGAGGCGGGAGGGGTCAACCTCACCCAGCTTTGCCCGCCAGGCTACTCTGTGCAGCACCAGCCGAGATCAGGAGGGCGGGGAGGCGGAGTTGCAGTAGTCTATAAAGATTCCATCTCCTTGGTCAGGTGCCCTGCCCTACAGTCAACCTTGTTCGAATGTGTCCACCTGAGGCTAGGAGACCGGGACAGGATAGGGATTCTGTTGGTGTACCGACCACCCCGCTGCTCCGCAGATGCCTTACCTGAGCTAGCAGGGTTGGTCTCAGGCCTGGCATTGGAGTCCCAGCGGCTCATAGTGCTGGGGGACTTCAATGTCCATGCAGAGACCACTCTTTCAGGAGCGGCTCAGGACTTCATGGCCGCCATGGCAAACATGGGGCTGTCCCAACGAGTATCTGGCCCTAACCACTGTGCTGGACACACACTTGACCTGGTTTTCTGTCAGGGATGGGAAGATAGTGGCGGTGTGGAGGAGCTGTCCATCGCTCCTTTGCCATGGACCGACCACCACCTGATCAGGTTTAGACTTTCTGCAACTCCTAACCTTCGCAGGGGTGGTGGACCCACTAGGATGGTCCGCCCCAGGAGGCTTATGGATCCAGATGGATTCCTGACGGCTCTTGGGGAGTTTCCCGCTACCTTGGTAGGTGATTCTGTCGATGCTCTGGTCGCTCATTGGAATAGTGAGCTGACTAGGGCAATAGACACGATCGCTCCGGAGCGCCCCCTCCTAAGCAACCGAGCTAAACCATCCCCTTGGTTCACCGAGGAGCTGGCGGCAAGGAAGCGAATGAAGAGGTGGCTAGAGAGCGTGTGGCGGAAAGAGCCTAACGAGTCAAACCGAACACGCCTATGCCTTTATTTAAGGGCATATGGCGTGGCAATAGAGGCTGCTCAAAAGTCTTTCTATTCAGCCAATATTGCGTCCGCAAAGAACCGTCCGGCAGAGCTGTTTCGAGTAGTCAGAGGGTTGTTGAATCCCACCTCGAGTGGGTCTCCTGACGATTCGGCAGCACGCTGTGAAGCTTTTGCTCAGTACTTTACGGACAAAGTCGCTTTGATCCGTTCGGGCTTTGACACCATATTAACGGCAGTCTCTGAGGATGTAACACGAGCACCTGCTTGTCCAATTTTGATGGATTCGTTTCAATCTGTTCAACTCGAGGATGTCGACAGGATTCTTGGGGAAGCGAGGCCAACCACATGCATCCTAGACCCCTGCCCATCCTGGCTGGTAAAGGAAGCCAGAGGGGGGTTGGCAGAGTGGGTAAAGGTGGTGGTTAATGCCTCCCTTCGGGAAGGCATCATTCCAGCCAGCTTAAAACAAGCTGTTATAAAACCGCTGTTGAAAAAACCATCACTGGACCCCACTCAATTCGTCAACTATCGGCCAGTATCCAATCTCCCCTATTTGGGCAAAGTCCTGGAACGTGTGGTGGCCTCGCAACTCCAGGAGTTCCTGGTAGACACGGATTATCTAGATCCTGCACAGTCTGGTTTTAGGCCGGGGCATGGTACGGAGACAGCCTTGGTCGCCTTAGTGGATGATCTGCGCAGGGAACTGGACAGGGGGAGTGTGTCCCTGTTGGTTCTGCTGGACCTCTCTTCGGCCTTCGATACCGTCGATCACGGTATCCTTCTGGGTCGTCTCGCGGGAATGGGCCTTGGGGGTACTGCTCTGCAGTGGCTCCAGTCCTTTCTCGAGGGGCGCTCCCAGATGGTGTCATTAGGGGACACCTGCTCGACTCCGCGGCCATTGTACTGTGGGGTCCCGCAGGGGTCTGTACTGTCCCCTATGTTATTCAACATATACATGAAGCCGTTGGGAGAGATCATCCGGAGTTTCGGGGTACGGTGTCACCTGTACGCAGATGATGTCCAACTCTGTCACTCCTTTCCACCTGCTACTAAGGAGGCTGTTGAAGTCCTGAACCGGTGCTTGGCCGCTGTAACGGACTGGATGAGGGACAACAGATTGAAACTAAATCCAGACAAGACAGAGGTACTCCTGGTCAGTCGAAAGGCCGAACAGGGTATAGGGTTACAGCCTGTGCTGGACGGGGTTACACTCCCCCTGAAGGCGCAGGTTCGCAGCTTGGGAGTGACCCTGGACTCATCGCTGAGCCTGGAACCCCAGGTCTCGGCGGTGGTCAGGGGAGCTTTTGCACAACTAAAACTCGTGCGCCAGCTGCGCCCGTACCTTGGGAAGTCTGACTTGGCCACGGTAGTCCACGCTCTGGTTACATCCCGTTTAGACTACTGCAACGCTCTCTACGTGGGGCTGCCTCTGAAGACTGCCCGGAAGCTTCAATCAGTCCAACGTGCGGCAGCCAGATTGTTAACAGGAGCAGGGTACAGAGACCACACGACCCCTCTGTTACGCCAGCTCCACTGGCTGCCGATCAGCTTCCGGGCACAATTCAAAGTGCTGGTGTTGACCTATAAAGCCCTAAACGGCTCTGGCCCAGTTTACCTGTCCGAACGGATTCTCCCCTATGAGCCATCAAGGCTACTAAGATCTTCCGGGGGGGCCCTGCTCTCGGTCCCACCACCCTCACAATCACGGTTGGTGGGGACGAGAGACAGGGCCTTCTCGGTGGTGGCTCCCCGGCTTTGGAACTCCCTCCCATTAGAGGTTAGATCTGCCCCCTCCCTCCTGACGTTCAGGAAATCGTTAAAAACATGGCTCTGGGATGCGGCATTCAAAGACTGAACCTGGAACCTTCCCTGTGATGGATTATGATGAACTGCGACTATGAATATGATTATGACCATGACTGGATTGACGATTTGGCATAGGAAACTGTGATGATGTAATGATGATTTTATTGTACTGAGTTATACGATTTTAATATGTAATGAGTTGTATTTGTTGTTTTATCTGTTTTATCTGATTGTATTTGATATGTTTTGTAAACCGACCTGAGTCCCTCGTTGAGGTTGAGAAGGCCGGTATAGAAATCCTCTAAATAAATAAATAAATAAATTTATTTACAGTGTTTATATTCCGCCCTTATCACAGACAGATGCAACTGTCTTTTGGGCTGTGTAGGTCAACAGCAAGCTAGACGATTAATGGTCGGGAGCTCACTCCGACCTGGGCTCGCCTTGAACTAATGACCTCTTGGGTCAGTAGTGATTTAATGCAGCTGGCTACTAACTAGCTACTGACAGAGAGTCAGACCAACTTGAAAGCGGGGGCCTCCGATGCCCTCGACGACACTGGTAGCGCAATGGGTTAAACCTTTGTGGCAACAGGACTGAAGACTGACAGGTTGGAGGTTTGAATCCTGTGAGAGCATGGATGAGCTCCCTCTGTCAGCTCCAGCTCCTCATGCAGGGACATGATAGAAGCCTCCTACAAGGATGGTAAAACATCAAAACATCCAGGTAACCCCTGGACAACGTCCTTGCAGATGGCCAATACTCTCACAATTCATATAATATATTCTCTATTATTGAATATAACCTGGAATATACAATATAATATTAAATTTAATATAACATGATTGTATATACAATATTTTCAATCATTAATATGATTGAATATACAATGTAATATTAAATTTAATATAACAACATTTTCCTCTCCCTCTTTTCCACTTCCTTTTCCCTCCAGGCCGAATCCGGGCTTCCAAGCGGAAGACGACCTCCAGCTCCGTCGTCTGGGTGACCTCTTGTGCAGGAAGTCCCGCCCATCCTACTTCCTGGATGGTGTCAGCTTTGCACTTCTCAAGGTGGCGGAGCGGGGCCTCCTCCGCGCGGCTGAGACACTCCTCAACAATGGCGCAGACGTTGCCTTCGAAGGTAAGCACACTACAGCCCCTCTAGGAATCTCTGGGTCCCCCGGCACCACTCTATGGTCAACCTCATAAACATTGTCACATTGTTTACATTGGATGACTTGCAGCTTCCTAGAGAGGACACTTTCCCAAGTTATAAAGAAATATAAAAGGAAAGAAGGATGGAAAAGATAGAAAAGGAAGGAAGGAAGAACAAAATGGAAAAGATAGAAAGGGAAAGAAGGAATGAAAAGGTGGGGAAGAAGGGAGAAAAGGTGGAAAAGATAGAAAGGGGGAATGTGGGGGCAGCCCTCCCATATCTCGTGTGTGCGTGTGCATGCGTGTGGCCCATGTGCTCCCTCTTCTTCCTCTTCCAGACCCAGTGACCTACTACACGGCGCTCCATGTGGCAGTGCTGCGCAACCAGCCGGACATGGTGGCGCTGCTGGTGCGGCACGGGGCGGACCTCAACCGCAGGGACCGGGTCAGTTCAGGCTTCCCAATCTCTCTCTCCCTATCAATACGTCAAAACAGGTTTGATGTACACATCAAAGCATGCCTTTTCCAAAGTAGAGAGCCAATGACGGATCTGGACCAAACTTGGCACACACACCCCTAAGACAAACATAAAACAATGGAGGAGTTGGAGGGATGGCTTTGAGATGATGGGAGTTGTAGTCAGCCTGGATGATGGGAGTAGTCCACCCACATCCAGCGAGCACTGTGATGCCCATGAACAACAGATCTGTCTTATGATTTATACTCAACATGGCCAGCTTTGAATCCTGGTGGCATGGTTGAATTCCAGCCTGATGGGAGTTGTAGTTCACCTGCATAAAGGTTTCCTAATTATGTGTAACACAATTTGGGGGGAAAGTCCTGTTCCTGGTTTAATTGTGCAGCACTTACTTTGTTTTGGTGCCACAAACTATGTTGAATGGGTTGAGATATTCATTAGTACCGGGACTGTGGCACAGCTGGCTGGGAGTCAGCTGCATTAAGATCACTACTGACCAAAAAGTCATGGGTTCAAAGCCACCCTGGGTCGGAGTGAGCTTCCGACCAATTTGTGTAGCTTGCTGTCGACCTTTGCAGCCCGAAAGACAGTTACATCTGTCAAATAGGAAATTTAGTTACCGCGTATACTGACAGGCTAATTTAACTCATTTACAATGCCATAAAAATCTCCAGCAAGCATTCAAAGTATGAGGAAGTGCTCCATCAGTGTCCCAAATGGACGGTGAAGCGACAGCTCCCCTAGTGGTCAGAATACCCTCATCAAAAAAGCTGGAATGTTAAATAGCCTCTGAGTGTCTGTCTATATATGTTGTGTGTCTATAGCATTGAATGTTTGCCATGTATATGTACATTGTAATCCGTCCTGAGTCTCCTATGGGGTGATAAGGGCGGAATATAAATACTGTTAATAAATAATAGATAAATTGGGAAACTAGAGCAATATGTGCTATAGCAGGACGTCCCTCCCACAAACACAGTTTGGGCAGTTTAATACACTTTTCCCATGTTTTTAATGATAGGGCCAGTTAGGAGACAACTCTTTTCCTCTCCTCTTTCAGATCCATGAAAGTAGCCCTTTGGACCTGGCCAGCGAAGAGGCCGAGCGCCTGCCTTGCCTCCAGCGCCTCCTCGAACTCGGAGCCGACGTCAACGCCGCCGACAAACACGGTGCGAGTGTGATACTATTACTATTATTACTCTTACTATTTCATTGTAAGGCCAGAAATACTCCAAAATAGTTTTGCCAATATTTTCCTCTATGAAAATATTATTATTATTATTATTATTAGCAGCAGCAGCAGCAGCTTGGGCATCCAGCGTTGCCTGGGCTATTTGAAAAGGTCAATTTCTTAATTGTTCAAGATGCCATGAGGTTGTGGGTGAACTACAACTCCCATCATGGCAGGCTAACCCCCTGAAACTCCATCAGTACTTAGAAGTTTGTTATGTTGGGCAAGTTTGCTCTAGATGCATCATTGGTGGGGTTCAGTGATGGCTCTCTGGCTGTAGTGTGAACTACAACTCCCATTTTGGTGAGTCAGTCCCCACAAAACCCCTCCAGTAGGTTGAGTTAGTCATTGGAGGGGCGCGGGTTCTGTGTGCCAAATTTGGACCAGGTCCATCATCGGTGGGGATCACCATTTTCTTGGTTGTGGGTGAACTACAACTTCCAGAAAGGAAGGTCAGTTCCCCCTAAACCCTTCCAGTAATCAAATTCGGGCATATCAGGTCTGCGTGCCAAATTTGGTCAAGATCCATTGGTGTTTGGATTCACAGTACTCTCTGGATGTAGGTGAACTACAACTCCCCCAAATTTATTTATTTATTTATTTATTTATTTTTTGCATTTATTGACCGCCCCTCTCAGCCCGAGGGCGACTCGGGGCGGTGAACAGCAACAAAAAAGGACAGTGTACAATAATCAAGACAATACGAACCAGACAATACAACATGACATATACTTATACTAAAAATCCGCTTCGTCAAGTCCTGGGGTCATAGCCAAAATTCATAATCCTAGTCCATTCCAGAGTCGTTCAAGATACTCTCAATTGAAGGCCTGCTCGAAGAGCCATGTTTTCAGGCCCCTGCGAAAGGCCATCAAGGAGGGCGCCTGCCTAACTTCAACAGGGAGGGTGTTCCACAGCCGGGGGGCCACCACCGAGAAGGCCCGCTCTCTCGTCCCCGCCAGACGTGCCTGTGAGGCAGGCGGGACCGAGAGAAGGGTCTCCCCGGATGATCTCAAGGCCCTCGAGGGCTCATAGGCCGAGATGCGGTCTGCAAGGTATTTTGGGCCGGAACCGTTTAGGGCTTTGTAGGATAACACCAGCACCTTAAATTGGGCCCGGTAGCGAATCGGCAGCCAGTGGAGCTGGGACAGCAGGGGCGTTGTATGCTCTCTGCGTCCTGCTCCCGTTAACACCATGGCTGCCGCGCGTTGGACTAGCTGAAGCTTCCGGGCCGTCTTCAAGGGCAGCCCCACGTAGAGAGCGTTGCAGTAGTCGAGGCGGGATGTGACCAAAGCGTGTACCACCGTGGCCAAGTCAGACTTCCCAAGATACGGGCGCAGCTGGCGCACGAGCCTAAGCTGTGCAAATGCTCCCCTGGTCACCGCCGAAACCTGAGGCTCCAGGCTCAGTGATGAGTCCAGGGTCACACCCAAGCTGCGAACCTGCGCCTTCAAGGGGAGTGCGACCCCGTCCAGCACAGGCTGTAACCCTATACCCTGTTCGGCCTTGCGACTGACCAGGAGTACCTCTGTCTTGTCTGGATTTAGTTTCAGTTTGTTCGCCCTCATCCAGACCATTACAGCGGCCAGGCACCGGTTCAGGACTTCGACGGCCTCCTTAGTAGCAGGTGGGAAGGAGTGACAGAGCTGGACATCATCTGCGTACAGGTGACACCGCACCCCGAAACTCCGGATGATCTCACCCAGCGGCTTCATGTAGATGTTAAACAGCAAGGGGGACAAGATGGAACCCTGAGGAACGCCACAGATCAACGGCTGTGGCGCTGAACAGGAGTCCCCCAGCAACACCTTCTGAGTACGACCCTCCAGAAATGATCGGAGCCACTGCAAAGCAGTGCCCCCAAGACCCATCTCTGCAAGGCGCCCCAGAAGAATACCGTGGTCGACGGTATCGAAGGCCGCTGAGAGGTCCAGGAGCACCAACAGGGACACACTCCCCCTGTCTAGCTCCCGGCGCAGATCATCGACTAAGGCGACCAAGACCGTCTCGGTACCATGTCCCGGTCTGAAACCAGACTGTGCCGGATCCAGAATATCCGTGTCTCTCAAGAATACCTGGAGTTGTGAGGCCACCACGCTTTCCATGACTTTGCCCAAGAAGGGAAGATTGGAAACAGGCCGAAAGTTGTCCAATTTAGTGGGGTCGAGTGATGGTTTCTTCAACAGCGGCTTTACAACAGCCTGTTTTAGGCTCGCTGGAATCTTGCCTTCCCGAAGGGAGGCATTAACCACCACCGTTACCCACTCGGCCAATCCCCCTCTGGCCTCTTTCAGAAGCCAGGATGGGCAGGGGTCTAGGATGGACGTGGTGGGTCTCATTCCTCCAAGTATCTTGTCCACATCCTCGGGTTTCACAAACTGAAAAGAATCCAACAAAATCGGACAAGCAGGTGCTTGTGTCACATCCACAGAGACTGCATCTAATGCGGCGTCCAGCCCAGAGCGGATCAAAGCGACTTTGTCTGCGAAGAACCGAGCAAATGCTTCACAGCGTGCTGCCGAGTTGTCAGGGCTCCCACCTGAAGTTGGGGGAGTTAAAAGACCTCTGACAACCCGAAACAACTCCGCCGGACGGTTTTTTGCAGACGCAATAGTGGCCGCAAAGAAAGTTTTCTTTGCGGCTTTTATTGCCGCGGCATATGCCCTTAAAAAGGACACAAACCGTGTTCGGTTTGACTCGCTTGGGTCCGAGCGCCACACGCTCTCTAGAACCCTCTTCTTTCGCTTCATCGCTGCCAGCTCCTCAGTGAACCAAGGGGCTGGTTTAGCTCGGTTACTCGAGAGGGGACGTTCCGGAGCGATCTTGTCAATAGCCCTGGTCATCTCCCCATTCCAGAGAGCGACCAAGGCCTCGACATGATCACCTACCGCGGTGGCGGGAAACTCCCCAAGAGCCGTCAGGAATCCACCCGGATCCATTAGCCTCCTGGGGCGGACCATCTTAATGGGTCCTCCACCCTTGCGGAGGTTAGGGGGCGCAGTGAGCCTAAATCTAATCAGGAAGTGGTCGGACCACGGCAACGGAGAGATGGACAACTCCTCCACACCGCCACCCTGCTCCCATCCCTGGCAGAAAACCAAGTCCAATGTGTGTCCAGCACAGTGGGTGGGGCCAGTTATTTGTTGGGACAGCCCCATGGTTGCCATGGCGGACATGAAGTCCTGAGCCGCACCTGTGAGGGTTGCCTCGGCGTGGATGTTGAAGTCCCCCAGCACCAGAAGCCGCTGGGACTCCACCGCCAGGCTCGAGACCACCCCCGCTAGCTCAGGTAGGGAGACTGTAGTGCAGCGAGGTGGACGGTACACCACTAGAATCCCTATTCTGTCCCGGTCACCCACCCTCAGGTGGACGCATTCAAAATTTGTGGTCTGCGGGATGGGGCTCCTGGTTAGATGGATGGAATCTCTATAGACCACTGCGACACCGCCTCCCCGTCCTCCGGCTCTTGGTTGGTGTTGCACGGAGAAACCTGGAGGACAAAGCTGGGAGAGGTTTACGCCCCCCGCTTCATCCAACCAGGTCTCCGTGATGCACGCCAGATCTGCCCGCTCCTCCAGGATTAAGTCCTGGATCCAAGTTGTTTTTCCGTTGACAGACCTGGCGTTCAACAACACCACCTTCAAGCCAGAGGGCCCGCTCACCTGGTTACACCAAATTACCTTAGGAGACCTATTGGGGATAGTTAATTTGGAAAAGCGGTCCGAATTAGGCCGAATTCGAGGTCTCCTTCTCCCGCATCTCCTCCTTCCCACCACGACCTCTATGGGGACCCCTCGGCTAGTGGAACACCTCCCCCCCTCCATGCCGCCATTAAGAGCTGTAAGAGTACTTTCTCCTACGCTTGTTGTTATGTTTATTGGTTCTTGCCAGCATCCCCCCTCACCCCCCTCCCCCTCCCTCCCCACCACACTCTCCATCACAGGCTCCGGGCCACCTCCTCTTCTGCCCCCTCCCCAACACCAGAGCAATATAAACAGTACCCAAAGGGGGGCGGGGGACCTCATGAGTAGCAGCAATACGGGTGGTAATCGATATTCCGACTGCTTCAATAGACCAGTTCTTAAAGTGCATATATTTCAGGAGCAGTCCGTCGGTGAGCGTGAGTGAACGTAAATTAATTAGCAGCAACACACAGTTCCAAGGCACATTAATAAGGTGCTAGTTCTAAAGTGCTCTACTTATCGATATAAAGTGCGGCACAGAGGGACAGGGAAGGGGCGAAAGTGCTGGTGCAATCTAGCAGCAGGTGGCGAACGCCTAGGTGCTCTAAATCGTTCTTATTACAATGATGACAGAAGGCACCAATGACTACCAGGAAGTGCTAGTTGATATTATACGATTACCCCTTATGGGTGATAATGGTGGTAGTTAACTAAATATTGCTATGACCCCGATGAGACTTTAGACGGTTGGTAACTAGCGGATATGCTTCCGGAGTTGATAACTCGGGGATGGGGCAGCACCGATGGTTAATCACATTCAGCTTAAGATCTACACAAGCTTAAAGGTCAACACACGAGAGGTCCACACAAGGCGGTCAGCACAGCTTAAAGATCTACACAAGCTTAAAGGTCAGCACAAGGGAGGTCCACACAAAGACGGTCAGCACAAGAGTCTACCCAACTGCGGCCTGATGGAAGGAGGCCACCTCTCCGCAGCGGCCTGGTGGAAGGAGGCCACCACTCCACAGCGGCCTGATGGAAGGAGGCCACCACTCCGCAGCGGCCTGATGGAGGGAGGCCACCACTTCGCAGCGGCCTGATGGAAGGAGGCCCCCTCTCCGCAGCGGAAGGTATCTTCCCTAGGAGGCCAGTCACAGTCGCGGCTAGCAGGGGGTCTGCAGCGTTGGATCTCCTTCGCACTGCGTCTCCCTCTTGGCGCGTTCCCTCTCCTCAGTTGCAGCAGCGGGCCCAGGCAGGCAGCCTGTCGACCGCAGGGGGGAAGGACAGCCGCTGCGTGTCTCTCGCGGCGTCCCTCTCACGCCCCACGGCTTGCTCCTCCACAGCCGCCGCAGCCTCGATGGCAGGGGGGAAGGACAGCCGCTGCGTGTCTCTCGCGGCGCCCCTCTCACGCCCCACGGCTTGCTCCTCCACAGCCGCCGCAGCCTCGGTGGCAGGGGGGAAGGACAGCCGCTGCGTGTCTCTCGCGGCGTCCCTCTCACGCCCCACGGCTCGCTCCTCCGCCGCCGCCGCCGCAGCTCCGATGGCGGCTGCAGGCTAGAAGGCTGGAAGGCGTCTCTCCCGCGGCGTGTTCTTCCTTCGCCAGGGGGGGGGGGGGAAGGGCAGCCGCGGCGTATCCCTCGCGGCGTCTTCCCCTCGCGCCGTCCTTCCCGCGGCTCGTCGCTCCACAGCCTTGGCCTCGGCTACAGGCCTCAGCCTCGGCTACAGGCTACAGGCGAGATAGCGGCCGCGACGGGATCCACGCCGAACCCGCCAGCCGGCGGCAGCGGCCAGGCCCAGGCGATGGCGGCGGCGGCGGCGGGAACCAGCACCGGGCGGCCCCAAACGTTCGGCAAGGTAAAACCACCAGCCAGAGGGTCAGCCGCAGCGGTAGGTTTCTTCTTAGGGAGAGCCAGCCGTTGTTGTAATGGCGGCGCTCCCTTCTCCGCTTCCTACCTTCGCCTCACGGCCTCATCTTCTCGGCGCCTTGTTCTTTCGGGCTCTTTCCGCCTCGCTTCTGGTGCCGGTCTCACTCCCCCCAAATCTGATGGTCTGATGGTCAGGGGGGGGGAGGGGATTCCTAAGATTCCCTTGGATTCTGTGTCTTCGGTTAGCGCAGCTCAGCGTTGCCGCTGCTGGCCGCCATGAAGGTGAATTTCCCCCAAGGACCTCCAGTATTTTTTGTCTTCCTCTATGAACGTTGTATTATTGTTACTCCTCCAGGGAAGACGGCTCTGCTCCACGCCTTGGCCAACAGTGATGGCGTCCAGATCCACAACACAGAAAACATCCGCCTTTTGCTGGAAGGAGGTGAGCCTGACGTCTTGAGCCGCCCTTTTCCAAAACACTTCCCCGGTTTTTGGAATATTTGCTTATATCCATCAATAGACATAATAATAATAATATTTTTATATATTACCCACCTCTCCTTTCAGCTCAAGGCAGGGAACAACACAGAAACATCTATAATATTACACATTAAAACATAGCTAAATTGTATATTTTATACCTCAGTCTATATACCTATCTATCTATCTATCTATCAGAACCAAGTCTAAACACAACATCCATTTATGGATGTATAATATATAATAACAACAACAACACATCAAAAGTTCTAGACGCTTGGGAAGTGTTTGACTTGTGATTTTGTGATATAAAATCCAGCGTATATATCTCGTTTGCTGTGACATACTGTATTTTGTGTCAGTAAAATAATAATAATAACTATATAATGTATGTACTTTATGTTATTTGTATTTAATAATATTTAAGTGAATCCATGGAGGTTGGTAGACGCCAGATTAATAGTATAGTAGTAGTAGTAGTAGTAGTAGTAGTAATATCAATAGTAATAGACTCTCATGGCAGCCATTGAGGATGGATAGATGCTGGTTTAATGTTGTTTCTGGTTGCTTAAGAGTCACTATTAAAAATGAGCCAAACTCAGACTTTACACCATATAACCATATATCTTTATGATCCAGTATGGGGTGCATTATAAGTTAGGTCCTTTTTTAAGTGAGAGTCTACTGTGTTGTTGTTACTACTACTACTACTACTACTATTATTATTATTGTATAGGTGTTTTAGTATGGTCTGGTATGGGGTACAGTATTATTTTTACTACTGTATTATTTTTTTAAAGACCACTGAAACATAATAATAATAATAATAATAATAATAATAATAATAATAATGCAACTGGAAAAGCTGACATGATACGAGGGTTTATAGATTGAACTGCAAAGACTCTGGCACAAGCCAGTATAGGTGGTCCCAGTGGGGATCAGCACACTGGGTGCAGTGACTAAAGATCTTGGCCTGCACTTAAAAACAATTGGCGCTGACAAAATTACCACCTGTCAGCTGCAAAAGGCTGCCCAACTCGGATCTGCATGCAAACTCGGATCTGCATGCATTATTCACAGTCCTAGACACTTGAGAAGTGTTGACGTGTGATCAAATTCAAAAGCCAGCATAGTGACCTTGCTTGCTGTGTATTCATCTTGTTGTGTATCTAATAATAATAATAATAATCGCAGCCACATAGGAGCCAGGATTATTTTAAATATATATGTGCTATTGTGATTTTTATGCTTACATTGTCTTGTTAATTTTAGGTTTATGTTATTTACTTTGTATGTGTTGATGATGTTACTTGGAAACCGCTCTGAGTCCCCTCGGGGAGATAGAGCGGGATATAAATAAAGTTTTGTTGTTGTTATATCCGTTCCCTCCAATGAAGGCTCTTAGTTTCACAGCTTGTGTTGTTATTTTGCTTGCTATGTCCCAACAAATGCTGATTGCAGTTGCTATTATTAAATTATTATTATTATTATTATTATTACCATTATAGAGGTGTTTCAAGTAGTCTTAGTATGGGGCCCAGGAATGGAAGCTCTTTGTTTCACAGTGGTTGTTGTTGTTGTCCCTTGGTCCCCCTCCTCTGCAGGGGCGGACACCCGGGCCCGGACGCGCGAGGGGGACTCTGCCTTCAGCTCGCTGGTGCTGCTCTTGGGGGAAGCGGCAGGAAGCAGCCCGCAGGAGGCGGAGGCCATGTGCCGCTTCTGCTTCCGGGCAACGCAGCTGCTGACGTGCCATGGGGCGGACCCCAGTGCCTGCCCACCAGACGCCTGCCTGACGCTCTTCTGCCTCAGGGACTTCCGGCACCACTTCCGCCTCCTGCGCTTCTTACTGGAGTCCGGCGCCGCTGCCCACTGCTCCCTCCACGGCCCCTCCTGCTGGTCCGGCTTTGGGGTGCTCTTCCAGCAGCTGGCTGAGGCCCACCTGGATGAGGGCGATGAGGAGGGCTTCTCCTCCGACCTCTTCCGCAAAGCCCAGGCCGTCCTGGAACTCATGGTGGCCAGTGCCCCAGCAGTCCGGCTCCCGGAGAGCTTCGATGCCGACTTTGGTGGGGGGCGCTTCCGTGGGGAGAGACTTCGGGTGCTCGTGAGCCGCCTGCAGCAGCTGCAGCGCTCCCCGCCTCCGCTGAAGCACCTCTGCCGGGTCTCTATCCGGCGGCGCCTCCGGCCCTGGCCTCTGGACATCAAGATCCAGGTCCTTCCGCTGCCCGCCCGGCTGAAGCGGTACCTCCTCCTGGACCAAGACGTAGACGCCGACCACGGAGGGACTGGGTGACCGTCCACTTGTCCTTTCCGGGAAGCCTTAACCAACTCCAGCTCTCTTTTATCAATGTGGTCCAGCCCGCTTTTGAGCCCGTCTTCACTTATGCGGTCAAGATCTCCTTCTGGAGACTTCTTTGCAACCAAACCAGCCATTATTCACCGTAAGTTTGTAGGTAACACTCCTTGGGGGAGTCAAAGCCCCATTGGAACCCAGTGAAGCCATTAAACACTGAGCCTTTTATTGGGGTGCTGGGCGGCCCCGTTTTCAAAACGTGTGCCTCTCCTTGTTTTTACATTATGGTAAGAGATTCTAGTCCTCATGATGCAAATAGAAAGGAAGGGAGTCCCAATACAAGACCTTTCCCAAGAGAGTCCACATTCTGTCTTTGCTGGTGGACTTTGCTGATGGAATAACAGAGGGCTGATCACCTTTGTCAGGCTTGTGGGAGGAATGTTATATGGGGAAATACGGATCTATAGGGGATCTATATCACTGTCTTTGTATCCTCTGGCATCCTGTTAGGAATGTATGTGGTTTGTGTGGAGCATTACACATCTCTCTCTGCTGAGAAAGGAGTTCAATGTTTTCCTCTTTAGAGAGAAGAAGCGGAAGTCCAGTTGTGATTCTGTCTATCAAGTAAGGTGTCCATTTTCTTTCTTGGCGGGTGTCCATTGCTTCTCTCCAAAGAGGAAGAAGTCAGGCTCTTGAGAGGAGCAATGGATGCCCAACTGCACTTTTGTCCATTGAGGAAGGAGTTAGGTAACTTTCCCGATGGACAGTTGGATGTCTGTCTCTTTCTCTGTGCTTCTCTCCATTGAGAAAGGGGTCCAACCTTTTCCTCTGCAGAGAGAAACAAGAAGGCAAACTTGGCTAAGGAAGGAGCCAGGTTGTAGCCGCTTCTCTCCAAAGTTGGACTTTTTCCTCGATAGCAGTCCAAATGTATTTCTGTCCACCGAGAAGAGAATCCATTTTTGTTTTCGGTGGACAGAGACACAGCCACGTGTCAATCTCTTTCTCTCTCTGCTTCTTTCCATTGAGGAAGGAGCCTGGCTCTTTCCTCTTTGGAGAGAAGCAAAAGAAGTTCCAGCTGAGCGCTTGTGCATCAAGATGGGAGTTGGACTCTTGGGCAGAAGCCCAGGAAAGGCATCCATTTCCTTTCCTGGTGGACAGAGGCATAGCTGGACTTCTGTCGCTTCTTTCCAAAGAGGAAAGAGTCAGACTTCCTTCCTTGATGGACGAAAGCAGAGAGAGAAACAGATTGACACTTGGCTGTGTCTTTCTCCGCAAAAACGAGCCACACAATTTAAAAATACCCTGCAAACTCATAAGTATATATTTGACCAAACAATAAAAAAGGGAAACAGTAGCAGCAGCGGCTGGTGTTCAATGTTTACTTTCTCGTCTTGTCGTAAACCGTCCTGGCAGATGTCCGGACTGCCTGGGCCCCCTCTGAGTCTGTTCCGGGGGGGTGGGGGGGGGATCTGGCGCTCCCTCCGTGTGTTCGTCCATCCTTCCTTCCCTCCTGGGGCTGCTCACCTCATGGCCAAGGTGTAGACGTGGTAGATCTCATCCGGGAAGCCCTGCTGCTGCTCCTGGGCCAGGAGGCGGAGGCCCGCCCGCCGCACGATGCCCAGCACCACCTCCAGGCCGCGGCACACGCTGCTGTCCACATCGTCCAGCACCACCCCCTCCTGCGCCATGTTGTCCTTGATGACGATGAGGCCGTTGGGGCGCAGGCCTTGCCGGCAGCGCTTCAGGAAGGCCGCTAGGTGGTCGTCCGTCAGGTGGCCTGGGGTCAAAGGGCATAGGGGAGGCATCAGGGGAGGGCCCAGCAATGGTCCCCGGTACATGAGCAAGGCAGCACCCTTTAGGCACATACGGGGAAGGAGGAGTCGGCCACCTATGCACATGGGCCATTCATAGGTAAATCTGCCAGGAAGTGGGCAATAGAAGCCTAGAGGACAATCGTAGGAACATTGGACAGGAGGCAAACAATAGTGTGTGTGTGTGTTTTGTTGTCACTTCTGGTGTGAGAGAATTGACAGTCTGCAAGGACGTTGCCCAGAGGACACCCAGATGTTTTGATGTTTTATCATCCTTGTGGGCGGCTTCTCTCATGTCCCCACATGAGGAGCTGCAGCTGACAGAGGGAGCTCATCCATGCTGCCTCCTGTCCAACTACCTGACTGTCCTGCAAGCATCTATCGCCCCCGGTGGCGCAGTGGGTTAAACCCTTGTGCTGGCAGGACTGAAGACCGACAGGTTGCAGATTCGAATCTGGGGAGAGCATGGATGAGCTCCCTCTGTCACCTCCAGCTCCCCATGTGGAGACATGAGAGAAGCCTCCCACAAGGATGGTAACACATCAAAACATCCGGGCATCCCCTGGGCAACGTCCTTGCAGACAACCAATTCTCTCACACCAGAAGCGACTTGCAGTTTCTCAAGTTGCTCCTGACACGACCAAAAAAAAGTCTCATATATACATTGCACATTATTTTTATATGAAGTGTGTTTTATATAATGTGTATATACAAAATATGCAGTGTATGTTATATATACAGTGTATATATATAGAACCAGAATCATAGAGTTGGAAGAGGCCATCCAGTCCAACCCCCTGCCAAGAAGCAGGAATATTGCATTCAAAGCACCCCATATATAATGTATAATATTAGATATTATATATGAAAGATATATACATTATATATGCAGTGCATGTTATATACACAAAACATATATGTGCAGCGTATATTATATATTGTCTATATTATGTACATACAAAGCACATTTATATGTACAATATATAAAATGTACATTATATAGTACATATATGTGTGCTGTGTATGTTATATGTGTGGTGTATATATGCAGTGTATTACATATACAGTAAATATATTCATTATATGTGCAGTGTAAATATATGGTATATACATTATATATGCAGTGTCATACATACAGTACCTACATTATATATGCAGTATGTATGTGTGTGTATGTATATGTGTGTGTGTGTGTTATGTATGGACAGGAGGGGGCCATAGAGGCCTATATGCTAATCATACATACATTGGGCAGGAGCGGCTGTATGGGGAGGTGGGCTATATCTACACATGAGAATCTCCAGGCTTCCTGAATCCCACCCTGCAAAGGCCCAGAGAAAGTGGCCCAACTGGGTGTGTGTGTGTGTGCCTTCCTCACCGATGACCCACTGGATCCAGATGAGGTCATAGGCCCCGGGCTCGGGGCTGAAGTCCTGGAGGCCACAGCAGAAGTAGTTTCGGACACGGCGGGCCTCCTCCCCCAGGAAGTCCCGGGCCTGGTCCAGGAAGCCCTCCGTCACGTCCACCAGGTCCACCTCGCGGAAGAGCGGCAGCAGAAGGCGCTTGGAGATACGGCCAATGCCCGCCCCGCAGTCCAGCGCCCGGGAGGTCCCCGTCCGGTTGGGCCCCTCCTGCAAGGGGAGGGACGAGCCGTCAATCTCCAGCTCAACAATAATATCATTCTAGGCGTCAGTGTCCGCCTGATGAATGACAATAATAATGATAATCCATCTGAAGAACAATAAAACAATCTAGTCAATGTCCACCTGAATAATAATAATAATAAAATAATAATAATAATAATAATACAATTATATAGTTAATGTCTACCTGGATAATAATAGAATTCTATAAATGTCCACCTGAATTATAGTATTCTATAGTCCATGTCCACCTGAATAATGATATTCTATCATCGATGTCCACCTGAATAATAATAATCTATAATCAATGAAAATAATAATAAAACAATTCTATACTCAATGTTCACCTCAATAATAATAATATTCTATAGTCAATGTCCACCTGAAGAATTCTATAGTTAATGTCCAGCTATAAATTTCCACCTGAATTATATTATATAGTCAATGTCCAACTGAATAATAATATTCTGTAGTCAATGTCCACCTCAATAATAAAATTCTATAGTTAATGTCCAGCTGAAGAATAATAGAATTCTATAAATGTCCACCTGAATTATATTCCGTAGTCAATGTCCACCTCAATAATAATAATATTCTGTACTCACTGGGAATAATAATAATAAAACGATTCTATAGTCAATGTCTACCTGAATAATGACATTCTATCGTCCATGTCCACCTGAATAATAATCTATAATCAATGAGAATAATAATAAAACAATTCTATACTCAATGTTCACCTCAATAATATTCTATAGTCAATGTCCACCTGAAGAATTCTATAGTTAACGTCCAGCTATAAATTCTATAAATTTCCACCTCAATTATATTATATAAAAATGAAAATATTCTATAAGCAATGTCCACCTGAATAATAATATAATTCCATGGTCAATGTCCACTTAAATGACAATTATAATACTTTTTCTAGTCAATGTCCACCTGAATAATAATAATAATAATAATAATAATAATCTATAGTCAATGTGAATAATAAAACCATTCTATAGCCAATGTCCACCTGAAGAATATCATTCTGTAGTCCAATGTCCACCTGAATAATAATTCTATAGTCAATGTCCACCTAAATGACAATAATACTATTCTAAGAGTCAATGTCCACCTAAATAATGTCACTCTAGTGTCAATGTCTCTGAATGATAATATTTGGAAGAGACCATATGGGCCATCTAGTCTAACCCCCTGTTGTGATGGAAAAGCACAAGCAATACAATTCTATAGTCAGTATCTGCCTGAATAATAATAATAATAATAATTATTATTATTATTATTATTTCACGGTATCCCGTGGTTGATGACCTTAAAAAGAGACCAGGACATCGGTATCTCGAGGTGAAGAGGTACGTGCTCACCTTGAGGAAGCGGAGCAGGAAGGCCCTGGAGCTGGCGATGTCCAGGCTGGAGATGTGGCCGTAGCCACCCAGCATGCCGTCCACGGTGGCCGGGACCGCCTTCCAGTACCGCTCCGCCTTCGAGTAGAACTCAGACTCGTCCTCCACCGCCTCCTTCGCCATGGCTGCCTTCGCCCCTTGGGAGCCCATAGACAGGAAGGAAAGGAAGGAAAGAATTGGGGGGAGAGAAAGAATGAAAGAGAGAGAGGGAGAAAGAAAGAAAGAAAGAAAGAAAGAAAGAGAACAGGAAAGAATGAAAAGAGAGGGAAAGAGAAAGAAGGAAAGAGAGAGAGGAAGCAAGAAAGGAGAGATAGAGGGAGAGGGAAAATAAAAGAGAGGAAGGAAAGAATGAAAGAGAGAGAAAAGGTGAAAGAAGGGGAGAGAGAAAATGGGAGAAAGAAAGAAAGGGCAAGAAAGAATGCAAGGAGAAAGAAAAAGGACAGAGAAGGAAATAATGAAAGAAGGCAAAAGAAAGGAAGGAAATAATGAAAGAGGGAGAGAGAGAAGGAAAGAAGAAAGAAGCAAGGAGAGAGAAGGAAAGAGAAGGAAAGGGAGAGACAAAGGAAAGTATAAAAGAGAAAAAGAAAGAAAAAAAGGAAGAGAAGGAGAAAGAGGGATAAAAAAGAGAAAGGGAGAGGAAAAAAGATTTCTATTTATAGAATGCTAGAGTTGGAAGGGGCCCCGGGGGCCATCAAGCCCAACCCCGTCTTCCAGGCAAGAAAAGCACCACCCTAGCCCTCTCGACAGATGGCCATTTAGAACCAATCTCCCTCCTTTTACATTATATGTACTGTATATATAACATACAGTGCATGTGTAATATGTGTGTGTGTATGTGTGTGTATAACTTCATACACTGGAGCATATATGACACATATAATGTATACATAATATATCTACTGTATATATAACATACATTACATACAATATATGCATATATATGTATTTAATAGATGTACTGTATATATAACACACTGCATATATATACATATAATATATGCAGTGTGTTATATATACAGTGTGTAGATAATGTAACCCTGTTTCAAATCAATAAATTTAAATAAATAATGTACGTATATACTGCATACACACACACACATATAGTGCATATATAATGTACATTATGTATACTGTATAAATACGAATAGTGTTTACACGTAAAAAGATAATGAAACCCTTGGTGTCATTAATGCACTCTCTCAACACCAGAGGAAAGCACAAACCTGGAATCCTGATTTAAATTACACTAAATTAAATGGATTAAAATTTAAACAAAATTAAATGCATTAAAATAAATAAAATCTATTTTAAATCAATATTTTAGGCTTCAAAATCACTTCTTCTCTCTTCTATCCCCTGGACCGAATGCATTCCTCCTTCCTTCAAGGAAGAGTTTCAGGATTTCAATGCAGGCCATGCCTTCACCCCAAAGAAATGCAGAGTCCTGCCAAGAGCTAAATATATCCCCCCATCCCCAAAAAGGGAAACGGAGCGGCCGGAAGGGCCCCTGGCTTCTGAAAACCCCAACCCCATGCAGTCCAATGGCAAGGGAATTGCAAAATAATAATAATAATAATAACAACAATAAGGTGGTCCCAGTGGTGATTGGCACACTGGGCACAGTGCCTCAAGACCTTGGCCTGCACTTAAACACAATGGGCGCTGGCAAAATTACCATCTGCCAGCTGCAGAAGGCCACCTTACTGGGATCTGCATACATTATTTGCTCATATAATTATAATATATGATGCCTTTGAAATATTAGTTAATTCCATCTTTAGACTTGGGTCCCATCTCCAAAATATTACAGAGATGTGTATAGCCGTAGTGTGAAATGGGTAGTGAATTATTATTATTGTTGTTATTATTAGCACAATAATGAGCCCCCCCCCCCCCCCAGGACACTAAGCTGCCGAACTTGCTGACCAAAAAGTTGGCGGTTCAAATTTGAGGAGCGAGGTTAGTCCCAGCTCCTGCCAACCTAGTAGTTCAAAAACATGCAATATTTATTATTATTATTTATTTACTTCATTTATATACCGCTTTTCTCAGCCCTTAGGCGACTCAAAGCGGTTAACAGCAGCAATTTCAATGCACACACTACAACACCATTGGAACATTTAAAAACAATAGCATAACAACAATGAAACATCAATATGACAAATCATTCGTGTCTCGTCAATAGAATCAGAATCCAATCTCATCAACCGTTAATAGGTCCCACTTATACGGAAAGGTAACGATGCTCCATGCAGTCCCGTTGACCACATGACCTTGCAGGTGTCTATGGACATATATATTTTAACAAGTTTTCCCCTGACATTAAGTCCAGTCATGTCTGACTCTGGGACTCTGGTGCTCATCTCCACTTCTAAGCTGAAAAGCCGGCGTTGTCTGTAGACACCACCAAGGTCATGTGGCCAGCATGACTGCATGGTGCGCCATTACCTTCACGCTATTGATCTTCTCACATATGTATGTTTTCGAACTGCTAGGTTGGCAGAAACTGGGCCTGTCAGCAGAAGCTCACACCACTCCCCGGATTCGAACCACCAACCTTTCGGTCAGCAAGTTCAGCAGTTTAACCCACTGCGCCACCAGGGCCCCCTAAGATATTTAAATAAATATAATAATAAATATAATAATAATTTTTGAGAAGAGCTTTAATGTCTAAGACAAAAAAGTGGCCTATCCATTTATTAATAATAAAAAACATACATATAATAACTGTAATATTAGTAACAACAACAACAACAACAATAATAATAATAATATAATATAACAACAATTCAGGATAAGAGCTTTAATGGTGGGGGAAAATAACTTTATGTTATTTTCCGGTGGCGCAGTTGGTTAAACTCCTGTGACGGCAGGACTGAAGACTGACAGGTCGTAGGTTCAAATCCGAGGAGAGGCGGATGAGCTCCCTTTATCAGTTCCAGCTCCTCATACGGGGACATGAAAGAAGCCTTCCTCAAGGATGATAAAAACATCAATTCATCCGGATGTCCCTTGGGCAACGTCCTTGCAGACGGCCAATTCTCTCACACCAGAAGCGACTTGCAGCTTCTCAAGTTGCTCCTGATACGACAAAATATTATTATTATTATTATTGGAGCCCCCAGTGGCGCAATGCGTTAAACCCTTGTGCTAGCAGGACTGAAGACCGACAGGTCGCAGGTTCGAATCCAGGGAGAGTGTGGATGAGCTCCCTCTGTCAGCTCCAGTTCCTCATACGGGGACATGAGAGAAGCCTCCCACAAGGATGATAAAACATCAAAACATCTGGGCAACATCCTTGCAGACAGCCAATTCTCTCACACCAGAAGTGACTTGCAGTTTCTCAAGTCACTCCTGACACGACAAATATATACACACACACACACACACATATATATATACATACATACATTCACACAGTTCATACATTTTATATATAGTACATATATGTGTGCTGTGTATGTTATGTACTTAGTATATATTACATATACATTATATGTGCGGTGTATATATGCAGTGTCTATTACATATACAGTAAATATATACATTATATGTGCAGTGTAAATCTATGGTAGATACATTATATATATGCAGTGTCATACATACAATACCTACATTATACAGTATACACATTATTATTATTATGAATAAAACAATAAAATAAATAATAATACAAGCAAATAATGATAATAAATATAATAATAATTCAGGATAAGGTCTTTAATGGGTTTAAGAGAAAAAGTGGACTACACATGTTATAAATAATAAATATAATAATAGATAAATATAAAAATAAATATAATAATAATGAAATGATAAATATAATAAAAGTAAACATAATAAAATATAAGAATACAATAATAATATAATAAATATAATAATAAAAGTAAACAATAATAAAAATATAAGAATAAATACAATAATAATAATATAGTAAATATAATAATAAAAGTAAACAATAATAAAAGTATAAGAATACAATAATAATAATATAATAAATATAATAATAAAAGTAAACAATAAAAATATAAGAACAAATACAATAATAAATATAATAAATATAATAATAAATGTAAACAATAATAAAAGTATAATACAATAATAATAATAATATAATAAATATAATAATAAAAGTAAACAATAAAAATATAAGAATAAATACAATAATAATTTAGGATAAGAACTTTAATGGGGAAAATAGTTTGGAGTCTAAGAAAAAAAAGTATTCCTATAAATAATAATAATAATAACAAATAAATGCAAATGCCAGGCTTTCCTGGGAAGAGGAGGCAAAACTACAACTCCCATGCTCCCTTTCGCCTGGGGGTTGACTTGGAGGGGGAAAGAAGGGGCTCCAACTGGGTTCCCGGGCTGCAAACCGGGGTGACTCCGGATCCCCGCGTGTGAACTCACCCGAATCGAAGGCGAAAGAAGACCTGCAGCTGCTGCTGCCTTGGCCCCGCCCTCCCACGTGTGGGGATAGTGGGGGGCGGGACTTCCCTTGGCCACGCCCCTCCCCGGATGCGGAAGTGGAAGGCACTCTCTAGCAAAATCATTGGGTTGTGGTTGGGGTTTGTCTCAAGAGGTGTGTGTGTGTATGTGTGTGTGTATATATATATATATATATCTTGAAATATAACTCTATTATTGATTCTTTTTGCATTTAAATATACCCTTTCTTCAATATTTTTGCAATATTTATCAATATCTACAGATGCATTTAAATGTAATTCCATTATTATTACCTCTGTTATGTATTGCTATAGTGATTGTTGGCATCTATTGTTATTCATGGCACTATATTGATTTTCCATTGAAATATAACTATTATTATTCTTTGTAGTATATTGATTTATTTCCATTTAAATATACCTTTTTTGCAATATTTTGCAATATTTTTGCAATATTTTGCAGTATGTATGTATGTATGCATACTACATATGTGTATAATAATGTAGTATGTAGAGTGTGTGTGTGTATATATATATGTATGTATGTATGTATGTATATCTGCCCTGAGTCCCTTTGGGGAGATAGAGCGGAATATAAATATATATATAAATTGCAATCTACAATATTGCTTTTTGGCATTTAAATGTACCTCCCATTATTATTATTAGTATTATTTATTGCAATTTATTCCTTTTTAATTTTTAGAAATATTATTATTATTATTATTATCATCATCATCATGGCAATCTATTGCTTTTTTGCCATTTAAATGTACCTCTCATGAATATTACTAGTATTATTTATTGCAATCTATTCCTTTTTTTTTTTGCATTTATTATGATTATGATTGGCAGTTCAGAGGCTGTCAAACTGTATCCATCCTTCAGTGCAATCTCTGGCCTTCCAGGGCTTTTGGACTCCAGCTCACAGAATCCCTGACCATTGCCCAAAGCAGTGGAGGCTTCTGGGAGTTGGAGTCCAAAAGCCCTGGAAGGGCAGAGATTGGTGAAGTTTGGCACCAATTTAGCAGCTGTGGAGCCCTGGGAGTTATAGTTTGGCATGGCCGCAGCCATCCTTGGGCAGAGGAAGCCCATGAGGCCAGGAAAGAGATATGGAGGGACTCCAAAGCCCATCATTACCTTGAGCAGCTAGATGGTTGGCTGGTCTGTTAACCACAGAAATGGGGTTCCGTTCCCTCGACGACAGTGGAACCCTGGCTCCGGGCTCAAGAGCCAATCACAGCATTTCCTATGGCAACGGTGGTCATCCTGTAATAATAATAATAATAACAGTAATAATAATAATTTCAATAATAATGTTGCTGCTGAGGATATATTATTCTACTAAAGGTAAAGGTTTTCCCTTGACATTAAGTCCAGTCGTGTCCGACTCTGGGGGTTGACGCTCATCTCCATGTCCAAGCCGAAGAGCCGGCGTTGTCCGTAGACATCTCCAAGGTCATGTGGGGGAAACTGACCTTCATGGGAGTTATAGTTCACCTCCAGAGAAACAGTGACCGCCATCAACAATGTACCGGGTCTAAACTTGGCACAGAGAAGCCACAACTGAGCATAATGCAGGAATTTGGAGAAACAGACCTTGTTGTTGGGAATTGTAGTTCACCTGTATCCAGCAAGCACTGAATCCAGCCGACGTCAGATCTGGACAAAACTTGGCACACAGACCCAACATGGACAACTGTGCATACAGGTAGGGTTTGGGGTTGAATGGCCTTGGATCTGGGAGTTGTAGTTCACCCTTATCCAGAGACCCCTGAACCCAGAGGACGTTACATCTATGCCCATAGATCCAACATGACCAACTGTGAATACAGGTCTGGTTTGGGGGCAATTGTCCTTGGCTCTGGGAGTTATAGTTCACCCTTATCCAGTCAGCACTGAATGCAGCCAATGTCGGATCTGGACCAAAACTGGCACACAGACCCAACATGCCCAACTGTGCATACATGCAAGGTTTGGGGTTGAATGGCCTTGGATCTGGGAGTTGTAGTTCACCCTTATCCAGAGAGCCCTGAACCCAAATGACGTCACATCTAGGCCACTTAGATCCAACATGACCAACTGTGAATACAGGTCTGGTTTGTGGGCGATTGTCCTTGGCTCTGGGAGTTGTAGTTCACTCTTATCCAGACAGCACTGAACACAGCCAATGTCAGATCTGGACCAAACGTGGCACACAGACCCAACATGGCCAACTTTGAATACTGGTGCGGTTTGGGATGACTGGCCCACGATTTTGGGAATTGCAGTTCACTCAAATCCTTATGCATTTTCTAATGGGAGCATCCATAAAAAAAAAAACAAAAGAAAGACTGACATTTCTCTATGAAATAGAGCTACAAATTCCCAAACTGATATTATGTCTCACCCCAAAACAAACAGTGCTTTTTCAAACATAACATACTGGAAGGGGTTTGGGGGGAATGACTCGCCTGTGTGGGAGTTGTAGTTCACCTTGCATCCAGAGATATTATCAAAGTACCCAAAACAAACAATGCCTTTCTCAAGGAACCCGGGCACAGCCGGGTCCCCAAGCTAGTAAGGAATAGGGTTTATCCATTAGAAAAAAACCCCCAAACTTCATGTATTGAAGTACTCCTTCGCGCCCGCCAGGGGGCAGTGTTGCATTACCTATCTGCTGCCATGCATGCGAGCCTTCTTCCCTGCTGCTCTGCTGCTCAAGTTTGCTCCTTTCCTTTTGTTAACAGATTGGAAAACTACTCCTTTTAAAAATATTTTTGGTTTTTCCAACTCCTGCAGAAACTGGGATTCACTTTGTGGGCAGAGAAAGGGAAGGTTTTAGAGAGAGAAAAGGAGAGAAAGAGGCAAGGGAGAGGAAGAAAAGAGCAAGATCTTATGGCCCCTAATAATATATCCTATTATTATTATTATTATTATTATTATTATTATTATTATGAGTCCGCAGCAAACAAGATCACTCTGCTGGCTGTTGTTGTTGTTGTTATTATTATTATTATTATTATTATATACATAAACACACTATGGCACAGCAAATTAGATATGTGTGTATATAATAATAATAATAATAATAATAATAATAATAATAATAATAATAATATAATGCATGAACACAGTATTGCACAGTAAATGAGATATATGTGTGTGTTATTATTATTATTATTATTATTATTATATACATAAACACAGTATGGCACAGCAAATGAGATATGTGTGTGTGTGTATAATAATAATAATAATAATAATAATAATAATAATATACATAAACACAGTATGGCACAGCAAATGAGATATATGTGTATTATTATTATTATTATTATTATATACATAAACAGTATGGCACAGCAAATGAGATATATGTGTATTATTATTATTATTATTATTATATACATAAACAGTATGGCACAGCAAATGAGATATATGTGTATTATTATTATTATTATTATTATATACATAAACAGTATGGCACAGCAAATGAGATATATGTGTATTATTATTATTATTATTATTTTATACATAAACACAGTATGGCACAGCAAATGAGATATATGTGTGTGTGTATATTATTATTATTATTATTATTATTATATACATAAACAGTATGGCACAGCAAATGAGATATATGTGTATTATTATTATTATTATATACATAAACAGTATGGCACAGCAAATGAGATATATGTGTATTATTATTATTATTATATACATAAACAGTATGGCACAGCAAATGAGATATATGTGTATTATTATTATTATTATTATTTTATACATAAACACAGTATGGCACAGCAAATGAGATATATGTGTGTGTGTATATTATTATTATTATTATTATTATTATTATATACATAAACAGTATGGCACAGCAAATGAGATATATGTGTATTATTATTATTATTATTAAATACATAAACACAGTATGGCACAGCAAATGAGATATGTGTGTGTGTGTATGGATATAGATAGATAGATAGATAGATAGTTGGATGACCATCTGTCGGGAGGGTTTTCGTTGTCTCCCAGCAAGGGGTTGGACTGGATGACCTCTAGGGCTCTCCCTCTCATTGCAATTTCAATGAGATTTCAAGCCCTTTCCAGCCAGACTATTGCTGCATGCAAAGCATATGCAAAGCAGCCTCATTTGCATAAGGGCCGCATTGAATCCTAATGCCAAAAGAAGGGGCCTCACAATCTCTGAGGATGCTTGCCATAGACGTGGGCGAAACATCAGGAGAGAATGCTTCTGGAACACGACCGTACAGCCCGGTAAACACACAACAACCTAATCTTATTCTAATTCTTATTTAGTTAGATGGCCATCTGTCGGGAGGGTTTTTGTTGTCGTCTCCTCACATGGGTTTAGACTGGATGACCTCTAGGGCTCCCTCTCATTGCGATTTCAATGGGATTTCAAGCCCTTTCCAGCCAGACTATCGCTGCATGCAAAGCGTATGCAAAGCGTATGCAAAGCAGCCTCATTTGCATAAGGGGCCCGCAGCGAATCCTAATGCAGAGAGAGAAGAGGCCGGAGCTTCAAGACTATAGGAAATGCCCTCTTTAGGAATCTCTAGGCCCTACCATTCCGGCTCTATGGTCAAATCCCCCCAGCAAACTGCAAATCCCAGGATCCCATTTAATAATAATATAGTCTTATTACTGCTGCAACTAAGGGAGAGATGGAGGATTCGGTCTCCTTAAGCTCTCCCTTGTTTGCTGAGCATCTTTCCCTGTTTGATGACTTTGATCCTTGGGCTTAAAGAGGGAGATTTGCCCCCTTTTTCCGCCCTTAATGGGGGGAAATTAAATGTAATGCATGATCCTAATGCCTTTGATTGATTCCAGGGAGGACTTGCATTGAGCCCTGGTTGTGGCTTGCTAATGCCGAGACCCGTCTGCATACAAAGAAATAGAATGGCAACAATATTAAACAAAAGTACTATAGGAAATATAAATACTTTTTTTTCTCTCTTTAAAGTGCACGAATCCATTCCTGGCAATGGACCGGATCCATTCCGGGATTTCCGCCCAGCCCTCCCAGGTGAACCAGGAGTCAGGCAGGTAGAGGATGCTTTTTCCCAGGAGGAAAGACTAGGAAAACCCGGACCGGAATCCGGATCCGGTATCTAGATGGTGTTTGAGCCCACTGTAACTGCTAGGGGGAAAATGGCAACTCCCGGGATTCCAAGGCCTTCTTATACTATAACTCCCAGCACTTCAAGACCTAGTCGAACTGTAACTCCTGGGATTCAAAGACCTTGTAAAGCTCCAATTTCCAGGATCCTAATTCCCAGCACCCCAAGGCCTTATAAAACTATGAGTCCTGGTATCTCATGTCCTTGTTTTACTACTACAACTCCCATGACTCCAAGACCTTGTAAAGCCATAACTCCCGGTATCACAACGTCTTGTCAAATATAACTCATGAGATCCCAAGACCTTATAAAACTGCAACTCCTTTGATTCCAATATATTATAAAACTAAAACTGCCATGACTCCAAAACCTTATGAAACTATAACTTCTATGACTCCAAGGCCTTAAAAAACTACAACTCCTTTGACTCCAAGGTCTTATAAAACTACAACTCCTATGACTCCAAGACCTTCTAAAACTATAACTCCTGTGACTCCGTCTTTATAAAACTACAACTCCTTTGACTCCAAGGCTTTATATAACTAAAATTGCCATAACTCCAAGACCTTATGAAACTATAACTCCTTTTACTCCAATGCATTATAAAACTACAACTCCTATGACCAAGACCTTATAAAACTAAAACTCCTATGACTCCAAGGCCTTGTAAAACTACATGACTCCAAGACCTTATAAAGCTACAACTCCTATTATGCTAAGCCTTGTAAAACTACAACTCCTATGACTACAAGAACTTATGAAACTATAACTCCTTTTACCTCCAAGGCCTTATAAAACTACAACTCCTATGACCAAGACCTTATAAAACTACAACTCCTATGACTCCTGGGCTTGTAAAACTACATGACTCCAAGACCTTATAAAGCTACAACTCCTATTATGCTAAGTCTTGTAAAACTACAACTCCTATGACTCCAAGATCTTATAAAACTACAACTTCTATTATGCTAAGGCTTGTAAAACTACAACTCCTATGACTCCAAGACCTTATAAAACTAAAATTCCAATGGCTCCAAGGCCTTGCAAAACTACAACTCCTATGATTCCGAGGCCCTGTGAAATGACAACTCCCACAACTCCTGGGCCTTGTTATTGCTCTAACAACAAAGGGTCTTGTCAAACTACACCTCCCATGGTCCCATACCAGACTACAAATCCCAGAATTTCCACGTCCTTGTCGAACTACAAATCCCAGGGTCCCTGGCTGCATTAACTGCACCAAAGAAAATGCAAGAGAGGAAAGGAGGAATAGAAACTGCCCAGAAAAGCGTCCAGATCCCGGGATTTGTTGGTCCGAAAGCCTCCGGATTTTCCCTCCGACCGAGGGAAGGCTTATGAAACTGGATTGAAACCCAGATTAACTGCAAGGGAAGGGCCCCCTCCTCCTTCCTCTTCTCCTTCTTCCTGCTCTCTCTCTCTCTCTCTCTGCTCTCCTTGCCCAGAGCTTTCAACATCATCTGGCATCTCTCTCTCTCTCTTTCTTCTCTTCTCAGGCTGGCTTGTGCCCTGCCTCCCCCAGCTCCCCGGCTTTGCTTTCTTTCCTTCCTCCTTTTCTCCCTTCTTCCTTCTTTCCTTTCTTCCTTGCACAACACCAGGCAGGAAATAAACACCGCTCACCCACCCACCCGAGACACAGACAAACCCACCCGTAGAATAATAAGATCTTGTTTCCCTCCCTTGATTATTTATCAATATATATTTACCCACAAAGTAGCGTAATGTGTGTTGATATATTTATATTTATTTTATTTTATTGTGGGGTTTTCAAAAATATTTTTATTTTATTTTATTTTATTGTGGGATAACATATTTTTTGGGGAAAAAAAACTCCCAAAATAAATAAAATAAAGCATCACGGGCATTGCATATCCATTATTATTTTATTTTGTTATATATTTATATATATACATACACACACACACACACGCTGTATTATTGAGTTGTTGCAGGTTTTTCAGGCTATATGGCCATGTTCTAGAAGCATTCTCTCCTGACGTTTCGCCTGCATCTATGGCAAGCATCCTCAGAGGTGGTGAGGTCGAGGATGCTTGCCATAGATGGAGGCAAAACGTCAGGAGAGAATGCTTCCAGAACATGGCCATATAGCCCCAAAAACCTGCAACAACCCAATAGATGGAGGCAAAATGTCAGGAGAGAATGCTTCTAGAACATGGCCATATCACCCGAAAAACCTGCAACAACCTAATAGATGGAGGCGAAATGTCAGGAGAGAATGCTTCTAGAACATAGCCATACAGCCCGAAAAACCTGCAACAACCCACTAGATGGAGGCAAAATGTCAGGAGAGAATGCTTCCAGAACATGGCCATATAGCCCGAAAAACCTACAACAACCCAGTGATTCCAGCCATGGAAGCCTTCGACCATACAATGCTGTATGATATTTACAGGCACACCCTAACATAAATGTGTAAGGTAAAGGTAAATGTTTTCCCTCAACATTAAGTCTAGCTGTGTCCAACTTTGGGTGTTGGTGCTCATCTCCATTACTAAGCCGAAGAGCCGGCGTTGTCCACAGACACCTCCAAGGTCATGTGGCCAGCATGACTGCATGGAACGCCGTTACCTTCCTGCAGATCTACTCACATTTGTATGTTTTCGAACTGCTAGGTTGGCAGAAGCCGGGCTTAACAACAGGAGCTCACCCCGCTCCCCGGATTCAAACTGCTGACCTTTTGGTCAGCAAGTTCAGCTGGAAGGTGGTGCTCATCTCCATTTGTAAGCAAAGAGCTGGCATTGTCCGTAGACACCTCCAAGGTCATGTGGCCATCGACATAACTGCATGAATGCTGTGACCTTCCTGCCGGAGCGGTATCTACTGGTCAAAGGACATTTAATCAACTACCAAGCTTGCAAACTTTGTGTTTTATCTGTTTGTTTGTGTTAAATATGTAATACAAATGCCTGGCTGCTGACGACACGATAGATAAATAAATAAAAATCTACTGATGTACTCATATTTGCATGTTTTCGAACTGCTAGGTTGGCAGAAGCTGGGGCTAACAGCAGGAGCTCACCCCACTCCCCAGATTCAAACCACCAACCTTCCAATCAGCATATTCTGCAGCTCAGCGGTTTAACCCACTGTCACTGGGGGCTCCAACATAAATGTGTGCAATATTTTAATATTTTGCAATTATTCGTGCCGTGAGCAGGATGGAAAGCGGGATATAAATCAAGAACATAAGTATCATTTGGCCTGCCCATTCGGTTCGATTTTATATTGCACTAATTTGTTTTATTTATCTTATTTTGCTACTGTACGTATTTTATTTTGAAGCAATTTTTTGTTGTCTGCATTCTGTATTTTATTTTGTTGTATTGTATCTTTTGCGCTTGGCCTCATGTTAGCCGCCCCAAGTTGTGCCCGGGTTCCTTGAGAAAGGCATTGTTTGTTTTGGGTAGTTTAATAATATCTCTGGGTGCAAGGTGAACTACAACTCTCACACAGGCGAGCCATTCCCCCCAAATCCCTTCCAGTATGTTATGTTTGAAAAAAAGCACTGATTGTTTTGGGGTGTGAGGTAATATCAGTTTGGGAATTTGTAGCTCTATTTCTTAAACAAATGTCGGTCTTTCCTTTGTTTTTTTTATGGATGCTACCATTAGAAAATGCATAAGGGTGTGAGTGAACTGCAATTCCCAAAATCGTGGGCCAGTCACCCCAAATCCCACCAGTATTCAAAGTTGGCCATGTTGGGTCTGTGTGCCAGGTTTGGTCCAGATCCGACGTCAGCTGCATTTAGTGCTGTCTGGATAAGGGTGAACTACAACTCCCAGTGCCAAGGACAATCGCCCCCAAACCCTGCCTGTATGCACAGTTGGTCATGTTGGGTCTGTGTGCCAGGTTTGGTCCAGATCCGACATCGGCTGCGTTCAGTGCTGTCTGGATAAGAGTGAACTACAACTCCCAGAGCCAAGGACAATTGCCCCCAAACCAGACCTGTATGCACAGTTGGTCATGTTGGATCTAAGTGGCCAAAGATGTGACGTCGTCTGGGTTCAGGGCTCTCTGGATAAGGGTGAACTATGACTCCCAGATCCAAGGCCATTCAACTAAACCTTGCCTGTATGCACAGTAGGCCATGTTGGATCTCTGTGCCAAGTTTGGTCCAGATCTGATGTCGGCTGGATTCAGTGCTTGCTGCATAAAGGTGAACTACAACTTCCAACAAGAAGGTCCATTTCCCCAAACTGCTGCACTATGTTCAGTTGGGGTTTCTCTGTGCCAAGTTTAGACCTGGTCCATTGTTGGTGGAGGTCATGGTTTCTCTGGAGGTGACCTATAACTCCCAAGGAAGTCAATTTACCCCACATGACCTTGGAGGCGTCTACGGACAACGCTGGCTCTTTGGCTTACACTGAAATGAGTGCCAACCCCCGGAGTCGGACACGACTGTACTTAATGTCAAGGGAAAACCTTTATCTTTAGTAGAATAATACATCCTCAACAGCAACATTATTATTGATATAATAATAATAATAATAATAATAATAATAATAACTACTACTACTACTATTACAGGATGACCACCGTTGCCATAGGAAATGCTGTGATTGGCTTGGAGGTGTCTACGGACAACGCCGGCTCTTTGGCTTAGAAATTGAGATGAGTGCCAACCCCCAGAGTCGGACATCTTACCTTAATAATGACTTATTATTATTATTATTATTATTATTTCTTACCCACCTCTCCTCATGGCTCAAGGCAAGTTACAAGCACAGAAAAAACACACACTAAAACGTGCCTCCATAAAAGTTACGCAACAAAACGTATCTCTTAATATTATTATTATTATTAAATAATAATCTTAATAGATGATGGTGATGATGATGATGATGATTATTATTATGCACCTTGTTGTGCTCCCTTTCCCCCTCAATACCATTCGCATTCAAACCAAGGCCAAAAGAAAGGGAATTAAACACATAACATACACTCTGTGTCGTTCCCTTGGCGAACTACAACTCCCAAGTTGACCATAGCATTGACCCACGGGGCTAAATCCGCATTTGCTCCACTATGTAGACTGCTTTCAAGCAAGAGCTCCAATGGTTCTCTTTTGGAGAGTTGGGGCTGGACTAGATGGCCTTTGGGGGCCCCTTTCATTAAGTTTTGGAGGGTCCCCCTTGGCCAACTCTGGCCCTTGTGCCTATAGATTCCTGCCCTGGCTTCCCTCCTTTCTTAGAAGGCCGAAGGATGGAGGGAAGGAGGAAAAGGAGGGGGAGAGAAAGAGTGTTCCTCGCCTGCCTGGCCGGGGATCGATGGAGCGCCGTTTTCTCCCTTCGTTATTATTGGGGGGAAAGGAGCCGGCGAAATTAGATATCGATCTCTTGTCCGGGTGACGAGGAGGCCTCTCCTTCTCTTGGCAGCGGATGAGGCTCCGCGAGGCCCAAGTCCCATCTGCACCCGCCTTTCCGAACCCAAGATGATGGGAGAGGCAGTCCCTTTGGGCCCCACAGGCCCTACAAGACACACGCGGGATCCCATTAATCGTGTAATTAATTATTACACGTGTGATCCGTTTAGGATCCCTAAAGTTGGAAGGAAGGTCATCTAGTCCATCCTCCCAAACTTGGGCAAGCAAAGCACTCCCAAAATGGCCAAGGGAGCTCTGTTGTCTGTTCTAAGTTCATCCCTCCCATCCACAGCCAATGGGTTTCTGAGAGGGTGGACATCTGTCAGGAGGGATCGGATGGTGCCTTCCCTTAGTGGAATGGGGTTGGATCAGATGGCCTTTGGAGGGGTCCTTCCATCTCTAGTGACTGTCTCAGAGCCTGTTGGGTTTGCTTTCTGGGATGGACATCTGTTGGGAGGGATTAGATTGTGACCTTGTAGGAGAAACAGGATTGGAGGGTTTGGATGACCTTGGGAGTTTCTTCCAACTCTGGTGAAACATAGGCTGCCTTGGGGTCTGTCTGGTGGAGGTCTTTCGGCAGAGTTTGTATGGCCATCTGTTGGAAGAGGTTCAATGGTGTCTTTCTCAATTGGATGGGGTTGGACTGGATGGCCTTAGGAGGCCCCTATCAGTGCTACAATTCGGACTATAGTGGTGTCTCCTTCTCTGGAGGCCTTTAAGCAGAGTTCATCTGGCCATCTGTTGGGAGACGTCTAATGGTGTCTTCCTCAATAGAATGGGGTTGGGCTGGATGGCCTTTGGGGAACCCTATCCACTCTAGGATTTGGATTATAGTGTTGGATTTTAGTAGGTCTTTAAGCAGAGTTCATATGGCTATCTGTCGGGAGGGATTAGATGGTGTCTTCCCCAACAGAATGGGGTTTGGCTGGATGGCCTTTGGGGGGCCCCTTCCAACTCTAGGATTTAATCTTATGGAGTCTCCTTCCTTCTTTGGAGTCCTTTAAGTAGAGTTCGGATGGCCATCAGTCGGTAGGGATTGGATGTTGTCTTCCTGAACTGAATGGGGTTGGGATGGATAACCTTTGGAAGCCCCTATCAGTGCTATGATTCAGACTGTAGTCAAGTCTCCTACTCTGGAGGGCTTTAAGCAGAATTCAGATGGCTATCAGTCGGGAGGGATTGGATGCTGTCTTCCTCGATAGAATGGGGTTGGGATGGATGGCCTTTGGGGCGCCCTATCATCGCTAGGATTCAGACTATAGTCACGTCCCCTTCTCTGGAAGTATTTAAGCAGAGTTCAGATGGCCATCTGTTGGGAGGGATTGGATGGTGCCTTCCTGAATAGAATGGGGTTGGGCTGGATGGCCTTTGGGGGCCCCTATCTACACCAGGATTTGGCCTATCAATGCTAGGAATTGGACTATAGTGGCATCTCTTTCTTTGGAGGTCTTTAACCGGAGTTCGTATGGCCATCTGTTGGGAGAGGTCCAATGGTGTCTTCCTCAATAGAACGGGGTTGGGCTGAATGGCCTTTGGGGGCCCCTATCAGTGCTAGGATTCGGACTATAGTGATGTCTCCTTCTCTGGAGGCCTTTAAGCAGGGCTTGTATGGCCATCTGTCGGGAGAGGTCTAATGGTGTCTTCCTCAATAGAATGGGGTTGGGCTGGGTGGCCTTTGGGGGACCCTATCCAGTCTAGGATTTGGATTATAGTGTTGGGTTATAGTAGGTTTTTAAGCAGAGTTCATATGGCCATCTGTCAGGAGGGATTAGATGCTGTCTTCCTGAACAGAATGGGGTGGGATGGATGGCCTTTGGAAGCCCCATCAGAGCTAGGATTCAGACTGTAATCAACTCTCCTTCTTTGGAGGCCTTTAAGCAGAGTTCGGATGACCATCTGTCGGGAGGGATTGGATGTTGTCTTCCTTAATAGAATGGGGTTGGGCTGGATGGCCTTTGGGGGACCTATATCTACACCAGGATTTGGCCTATCAATGCTAGGAATTGGACTATAGTGGCGTCTCCTTCCTTGGAGGTCTTTAAGCTGAGTTCGTATGGCCATCTGTTGGGAGAGGTCCAATTGTGTCTTCCTCAATAGAATGGGGTTGGGCTGGATGGCCTTTGGGGGACCCTATCAGTGCTAGGATTCAGACTGTAGTCAAGTCTCCTTCTCTGGAGGCCTTTAAGCAGGGTTTGTATGGCCATCTTTCGGGAAGGATCGGATGTTGTCTTCCGCAATAGAACGGGGTTGGGCTGGATGGCCTTTGGGGGACCCTATCCAGTCTAGGATTCGGATTATAGTGTTGGATTATAGTAGGTCTTTAAGCAGAGTTCATATGGCGATCTGTCAGGAGGGATTAGATGGCGTCTTTCCCAACAGAATGTGGTTTGGCTGGATGGCCTTTGGGGGCCCCTTCCAACTCTAGGATTTAATGTTATGGAATCTCCTTCTTTCGTTGGAGTCCTTTAAGCAGAGTTCATATGGCCATCTGTCAGGAGAGATTAGATGCTGTCTTCCTGAACAAAATGGGGTTGGGCTGGATGGCCTTTGGAAGCCCCATCAGTGCTAGGATTCAGACTGTAGTCAAGTCTCCTTCTTTGGAGGCCTTTAAGCAGAGTTTGTATGGCCATCTGTTGGGAGGGATTTGATGTCTTCCTCAATAGAAAGGGGTTGGGCTGGATGGCCTTTGGGGGACCCTATCAGTGCTAGGATTCGGAATATAGCGGTGTCTCCTTCCCTGGAGGCCATTAAGCAGGGTTTGTATGGCCATCTGTCGGGAAGGATCAGATGGTGCCTTTGCATCCAAAGGGGGGTTGGGCTGGATGGCCTTTGGAGCCCCTTCCCACTCTGAGGAGTGGCTTTTGTCCCTGGCCTGGGAAAGGGGAGGACGAGGGCTGAAAGGGAGGCCAGCCTTCAAAGGGGGGCCAAGGCAGAGGGGCCGAGGAGGAGGAGGAGGAGGAGGAGGAAGGGCAAGGGGGGTGGGCTTTGATTCCGGCTGCCTCCCTCCAGACACTGTCTAGACTCTGGCAATTACTGCGAAGAGAAGAAGGCGAAGAGAAGGAGGCTGCTGCCTCTGCCTCTGCTGCTGCTTCTGCGGTGGATGCCATTTCAGCTGAAAAAGAGCTTAACAAAAAGCAAAAGGGGGGAGGAGGAAGAGGCAGAAAGACCCTGCCAAGAGAGAGAGAGGGATGGGAGGAAGAGAGGGATGGGAGGAAGAGAGGGATGGGAGGAAGGAGGAAAAGGAGGGAGGGAAGAAGAGCAAGAGGAGGCCCAGGGCTCTCCTGCTAGAAGCTCCAAAGCGAGGAAAGGAAGGAGGAGAAGCAGGGGAAGAGGTTGGCCAAATAAGGAAGGAAGGAAGGAAGGAGAAAAAGGGGAAAGGGTTGACCAGAAATGGAAAGAAAGAAAGAAAGAAAGAAAGAAAAAGAAAAGAAGGAAGGAAGGAAGGAAGGAGAAAAAGGGGAAAGGGTTGACCAGAAATGGAAAGAAAGAAAGAAAGAAAGAAAGAAAGAAAGAAAAGGAAGGAAGGAAGGAAGGAAGGAAGGAGAAAAAGGGGAAAGGGTTGACCAGAAATGGAAAGAACTAAGAAAGGAAAGGAAAGGAAAGGAAAGGAAAGGAAAGGAAAGGAAAGGAAGGAAGGAAGGAAGGAAGGAAGGAAAAAAAGGGGAAAGGGTTGACCAGAAATTGAAAGAAAGAAAGAAAAGGAAAAGAAGGAAGGAAGGAAGGAAGGAAGGAAGGAAGGAGAAATATGGGAATGGGTTGGCTAGAAATGGAAAGAAAGAAAGAAAGAAAGAAAGAAAGCAAGAAAGAGGACGGAAGGAAGCAAAATAGAGGAATGCATCAGCCAAGGAAGGAAGGAAGGAGAAATAAAGGAACTTTTGGTCAAGAATGCAAGGAAGGACAGAAAGGAGGAAGGTGAAATAGAAAATAGGCTGGCCCAAAACACAGGGAAGTAAAGAAGGAAGGAAGTGGGGGAAGGAGAATAGATAGACTAAAAAGGGAAGGGAGAGAAGGAGAAAACATAAGGGAAAGAGAGAAAGGAAGGGGGAAAGAAAGGAAATAGGTTGGCTAAAATGGAAAGAGAGAGAGAAAAAGAGACGGAAAAACAGGGGAATGTGTTGGCTAAAATGGAGGGGAGGAGGAAAGAGAGGAGGAAGGAAGGAAAGAAGGAGAGAGAGGGAGAGAGAGAGAGAAACGGGAATGTGTTGACCAAAAATGGAGGGGAGGAGGAAAGAGAGAAGGAGGAAGGAAGGATGGAAGGAAAGAGAGAGAGAGAAACAGGGAGATGTGCTGGCCAAAAATGGAGAGGAGGAGGAAAGAGAAGGAAGGAAGAACAGAAGGAAAGAAGGAAGGAAGGAAGGAAGAAAGGAAGGAAAGAAAAAGGACGGAAAAAATGAAAGAAAAAAAAGGGGGGGGGGAAATGTGTTGGCCAAAAATGGAAAGGAAGGAAAGAAGGAAGGAAGAAAATGAATACTGAATGAAAGAAAGAGAAATAGGGGAATGGATTGGCCAACAATGGAAAGAAAAAAGGAAGGAAGGGAAAGACTGAAAAGGAAAGAGAAAGAAATAAGGAAATGGATTGGCCAAAAATGGTAAGAAAAAAGGAAAGAGAGAAGGAAGGAAGGTAGGGTGGAAGGAAAAAAAAGAGAAACAGGGGAATGTGTTGGCCAAAAATGAAAGGATGGAAGGAAGAAAATGAATACTGAATGAAAGAAAGAGAAATAGGGGAATGGATTGGCCAACAATGGAAAGGAAAAAAGAAGGAAGGGAAAGACTGAAAAGGAAAGAGAAAGAAATAAGGAAATGGATTGGCCAAAAATGGTAAGAAAAAAGGAAAGAGAGAGAAGGAAGGAAGGTAGGGTGGAAGGAAAAAAAGAGAAACAGGGGAATGTGTTGGCCAAAAAAGGAAGGAAGGAAGGAAGAAAATGAATACTGAACGAAAGAAAGAGAAATAGGGAAATGGATTGGCTAACAATGGAAAGGAAAAAGGAAGGAAAGAAAGACAGAAAAGGAAAGAGAAAGAAATAAGGAAATGGGTCGGCCAAAATGGTAAGAAAAAAGGAAAGAGAGAAGGAAGGAAGGAAGGAAGGAAGGAAGGAGAGAGAAGGAAGGAAGGAAGGTAGAGGGAAACAGAAAGGAAGAGGAAGGAAAACAGACAGAAAGTGGGTTAGCCAAAGAAAGAAGGAAGGAAGGAAGGAAGGAAAGAAAGAATGAAGGAGGGAGAAATAGAGGAATGAGTTGAACATGAATGGAAGGAAGGACAGAAGGAAGCAAGCAAGGAAGGGGCGAAGATGACCTAGAAGGAAAGTGGGTTGCAAGCTGTGCTTGGTATGCCTTCTCCCTGGAGCCCACCCCCTGGTTTGCCCTCTGCCCTTTGACCTCCTGGGGGGGGGGCTTTTCCATTTGGGGGCTGACCTTGGAAGGGAATTCCACTTCCATGAAATCATGCCGAGGAGGAGGAGGAGGAGGAGGAGGAGGAGGAGGAGGAGGAGGAGGAGGAGGAGGAGGGCCACTGAGCCAGGCATGAATGGATTCCTTCCTGTCTTCCTGGGGGAGCTGCAAAGTGAGTTCGCCAGCAGTCCAGCCATTGCACAGCATTGGGAAAATCAGTGTCTCACGCATACACACACACACACACACACACACACTCTAAATCTCCACCTGATGATTGTATCTCTTATTAGTCTACTTCCTTTAATGACACACTCCCCACTCACAGAGCCCACATCATTACGATTACAGCCATAGAGGCTGGATGGCCATCTGTCGGGAGGGAGCGGGTGGTGCCTTCCTCTATGGAAGAACTAGGGGTTGGATTAGATGACCTTTGGAGATCCAATTTTAGGGTTCAGAGTCTGCTTTGGAAGGTTTGGATAGACATCTATCTATCTATATACACATAATAAGATATGTGTGCATGTGGCCATTTCACCCTAGATTTTCCAGTTTTCCTACATAGTAGGCATCCCAGTGTTCCTTACTCTCTCCATTGGTGTGCAATTTGCATGATCCCGCCCACCACCTCTCCCAGCAGACAGAGGAATTGATCAGCAAACTTGGCGCACAGACCCAACATGGCCAACTGGATATGGGTGGATTTTGTGTCTGATTGCCCTGGGAATGTGGGAGTTGTAGTTCACCCTTATCCAGAGAGCATTGAACCCAGCCAACAATGGTTCTGGACCAAACTAGGCACACAGGACACTGGTGATCAATAGAAGGTTGGACTGGATGACCTTTGGGGAACCCTCCTAACTTTAAGCTTCACCATTTGCTTCTTTGGAGGTTTATTAAGAGAGCCCGGATGGCCATCAGTCAGGGGCGATCAGATGGTGCTTTCTAGCATGCAAGACATAGGTTTGTAATGGATGACCTTGTCCAACTGTAGGGCCTGGACTCTGCTTGTTTGGAACGTTTTTAAGCAGAAGCTGGATGGACATCTGTCAGGAGGGATCGGATGGTGCCTCCCTGAATGGGGTTAGATTGGATGACCTTTATGGAATTACCTTTCTAATGTGCAATGTTTTAAAGCAGAGACTGGATGGACATCTGTCAGGAGGGATCGGATGGTGCCTCCCTGAATGGGGTTGGACTGAATGACCTTTCTAATGTTAAGGATTTTTGTGGAATGTTTTAAAGCATAGGCTGGTTGGACATCTCTCAGGAGGGATCGAATGGTACCTCCCTCAATGGGATTGGCTTGGAAGACCTTTAGGGGGGTTACCTTTCTAATGTGGAATGTTTTAAAGTAGTGACTGGATGGACATCTCTCAGGAGGGATCAGATGGTGCCTCCCCGAATGGGGTTGGACTGGATGACTTTTAGGGGTTTGCTTTTCTAATATTAAGGACTTTTATGGAATGTTTTAAAGCAGAGGTTGGATGGACATCTGTCAGGAGGGATCGGATGCTGCCTCCCAGTTTGGGGTTGGACTGGATGACCTTTAGGGTTTTACCTTTCTAATGTGGAATGTTTTCAAGCAGAGGCTGGATGGACATCTGTCAGGAGAGATTGGATGGTGCCTCCCTGTTTGGGGTTGGACTGGATGACCTTTAGGGTTTTACCTTTTTAATGTGGAATGTTTTCAAGCAGAGACTGGATTGGACATCTGTCAGGAGGGATCCGACGGTGCCTCCCTGTTTGGGGTTGGACTGGATGACCTTTAGGGTTTTACCTTTCTAATGTGGAATGTTTTGACATCTGTCAGGAGGGATTGGATGGTGCCTCCCAGTTTGAGGTTGGACTGGATGACCTTTAGGGTTTTACCTTTCTAATGTGGAATGTTTTAGAGGAGAGGATGGATGGACATCCATCAGGAGGGATCAGATAGTGCCTCCCAGTTTGGGGTTGGACTGGATGACCTTTAGGGGGTTACCTTTCTAATGTGGAATGTTTTCAAGCAGAGGCTGGATGGACCTCTGTCAGGAGGGATCGGATGGTGCCTCCCTGATTGGGGTTGGACTGGATGACCTTTAGAGTTTTACCTTTCTAATGTGAAATGTTTTGACATCTGTCAGGAGGGATCGGATGGTGCTTCCCTGAATAGGGTTGGACTGGATGACCTTTAGGGGTTTACCTTTCTAACGTTAAGGATTTCTGTGGAATATTTTCAAGCAGAGAATCGATGGACATCCGTCAGGAAGGATTGGATGGTGCCTCCATGAATGGGGTTGGACTGGATGACCTTTAGGGGGTTACCTTTCTAACTGCAAGGATATGTTTTGCTTATTGTGCTTTCTTTCCTGATGAGAGGAGACAGATCCAGGCGGAAAGGAGAAGGAGGAAAAGGGGGGAAAGCGGCTTCTTCTTCCTCCCGGCATCTATTCATCCCTTCTTTCCTTCTTTCTTTCCTTCCTTCCTTCCTTCCTTTTGCCTTCTTCCTTTCCTTTCCCTTTCTGGTCCCGAAGCAGTTAAATTCCTTTCCAGTTGAACTGGCAAACTCCTTCTCGGCTAGAGCATATTAGCTGGATCGCAGTAGGAGAGAAGAGGGGAGGAGGGAGAGAAAGAAAAAGAAAAAGGAGGGAGAGAGAGAGAGAGAGAAGGAAGGGGAAAAAAAAATAAGGCTGCAGTGAACTATTCTCAGGGGTTCGAAGGAGGAGAAGGAGGAGGAAGGAAGGAGGGGGAAAGAAAGCACCCGCTTCCCAGAAACTTGGATTTATTTTTAACCCAGGAAAGGCATCTGATGGGGAGGAAAAAGGAGGAGGAGGAGGAGGAGGGATGGAGCAGAGAAAGAGAGGAAAGAGAGAGAAGAGAGAGAAGAGAGAGAGGAGGAGAAGGCAGAGATGGCCTGGCACCCCATCTACTTTGCAGAGATGCTCCTCCAGGCCTTATTATTATTATTATTATTATTATTATTATTATTTATTGGATTATACGAAAAAGGCATTGTTTGTTTGCGGATGTGAAGGTTCTAGATCCATCGTTGGTGGAGTCCATTGATTGCAGGTGAACTATACATCCCAGTACCTAAAATGGCTGTAAATCTAGGTGAATTCCTCTCAAATCTCTCCAATATGTTCTGTGTGCCAAATGTGGTCCAGGTCCACTCTCGGTTGGGCTCGGAGTGCTCTGACTTGATGTGCGGAGTGAACTACAACTTCCGTCATGTGGAGTCCGTCTTGCAAACTCCTCCAGTCTGCTTAGTTGCTGCTCAGTTCTGCTCTGTTATGCAGAGAAGAGTTGAAAAGAGTAGGGGAAAAAAGAAACAAACAAACAAACAAAAAAAAACAACAACAAATTCCACACCAATGGAGAGAGAAAGGAACCCTGGGATACCTGTCCTGTGGTGAAAGGAAAACTCAGTTTCAGTAGACAGAGTTGAAAAGAGTAGGAAAAGGTTAAGCGAGAGGCAGTGAGTGGGAATAATGCAAATTCCACACCAATGGAGAGAGAAAGGAACCCTGGGATACCTGTCTGTGGTGGAGGGAAAATTCATTTCTGCAGACAGAGTTGAAAAGAGTAGGAAACGGTTAAGGGAAATGCAGTGGGTGGGGTGGGGTAATGCAAATTCCACACCAATTGAGAGAGAAAGGAACCCTAGGATACCTGCCTGTGGTGGAGGGAACACTCAGTTCTGCTCTGTTATGCAGACAGAGTTGAAAAGAGTAGGAAATGGTTAAGGGAGATGCAGTGGGTGGGGGAGGGGGTCTTGCAAATTTCACACCAATTGAGAGAGAAATGAACCCTGGGATACCTGTCTGTGGTGGAGGGAAAACTCAGTTCTACAGACAGAGTTGAAAAGAGTAGGAAACAGTTAAGGGAGATGCAGTGGGTGGGTTGGGTCATGCAAATTCCACACCAATGGAGAGAGAAAGGAACCCTGGGATACCTGCCTGTGGGGGAGGGAGCACTCAGTTCTGCTCTGTTATGCAGAGAGAGTTGAAAAGAGTAGGAAACGGTTAAGGAAAAGGCAGTGGGTGGGGGAGAGGTCATGCAAATTTCACACCAATTGAGAGAGAAAAGAACCCTGGGATTCCTGGCTGTGTTGGAGGGAACACTCAGTTCTGCTCTGTTATTTAGACAGAACAGAACTGAGTGTTCCCTCCACCACAGGGAGTTCTGCTCTGTTATGCAGACAGAGTTGAAAAGAGTAGGAAACGGTTATGAAAGAGGCAGTGGGTGGGGTGGGGGTCATGCAAATTCCACACCAATGGAGAGAGAAAGGAACCCTGAGATTCCTGCCTGTGGTGGAGGGAGCACTCTGTTCTGCTCTGTTATGCAAACAGAGTTGAAAAGAGTAGGAAATGGTTAAGGGAGAGGCAGTGGGTGGGGTGGGGGTCATGCAAATTCCACACCAATGGAGAGGGAAAGGAACCCTGGGATTCCTGCCTGTGGTGGAGGGAGCACTCAGTTCTGCTCTGTTATGCAGACAGAGTTGAAAAAAGTTAAGAGACAGGCAGTGGGTGGGATCATGCAAATTTCACACCAATGGAGGGAGAAAGGAACCCTGGGATTCCTGCCTGTGGTGGAGGAAACACATAAAATCTAGGCTGAAATAGTCCCTGAATGAAAGCATTCGCAATGTGTGTTTGGGGAGGACATTGGCAGGGTTTGGGCTACCTGTTCATGGCACTCGCTCTCACCTGCACTGTTGGTGGAAGGAGTGCCTTTGGAGGATTCTCAGCACTTGGAACTATCCGTCATTTCTCCCAATTTTTATCTATCTATCTATCTATCCTTCCTTCCTTCCTTCCTTCCTTCCTTCCTTCCTTCCTTCCCTCCCTCCCTCCCTCCCTCCCTCCTTCCTTCCAAATATGTATTCCTTCCTTCTCCATTGCTGTCTTTTTGGCCATATCGATGGCAATTTTGGGGGTCTGCAAGCAGGGTAAACAGAAAGGACTTTGCAATTAGAAAGATGGCAAATGATAATGTGTGTGTGTGTGTGGGGGGGGGCATTGGGAGAGAGAGAAAAGGGGGGATTCAAGTGGAAGTCTCTGAGTTTTCAAAAAATCTATCTGAGAAAAGAGAGAGAAGCCCCCTTCCTCCCTCCTTCCTTCCTTCCTCTCTCCATCCCCAGCGCTCTCTCGCTCGCTCTCGCTCTCTTCTCTCTGAAAAGCATCGCCTGCATCCTTCTTGCTGTGTCCCTGCATTTTAATTACCGCCCTATTAATATTCATGAGGCCCAGCACTCAAGGGGGATTAGAGTCTGTCATTCTCTCTCTCTCTTTCGTTCCCTCCATCCCTCTCCCTCCTTCCTTCCTGCCTTCCTTCCATCAGCCTGAATCTGTTTTCCATTTTCCAGGGGGGGAAAAGCCACAAAGCTTGCCTACCGCCTCTGCTAGACACACGCACACACACACACACACACACATATATATGTGTGTGTGTATCTGTCTGTTATATATGTATGTGATATATATGTATATATATATATACACACATATACATACACACACATACATGTGAGATATATATGTGTCTGTGTCTGTTATATATGTATACGTGTATTATATATATGTATATGATATATACACATATATGCACACACATATACACACACACACATTAGGTATGTGTGTGTGTCTGTCTGTTATATATGTGTATATATATATGTATATGATACATACACATATATGCACACACACACACACACACACATATATATATATATATATTTGTGTGTGTTATATGTATATGTGTGTGTATATATGTGTATGTAATATGTATATATATGTATATTATACCCCTAATGGCGCTCCATGCAGTCATGCCAGCCACATGACCTTGGAGGTGTCCATGGACAACGCTGGCTCTTCAGCTTAGAAATGGAGATGAGCACCAACCCCCAGAGGCAGACATGACTGGACTTAATGTCAGGGGACTACCTTTACCTTTACCTATATATATATATACACACATGCACACGTGAGATATGCACACACATATACATACACACATACACATTAGATACATATGTGTGTCTGTCTGTCTGTTATATATGTGTATGTATATATATGTATATGATATATACACATATACACATTAGATATATATGTGTGTATGTGTCTGTCTTTTATATATGTATATGTGTGTATATATGTATGTAAGTAATATATATGTATATATATATATACACACACACACACACAATGTGAGATAGATAGATGGAAAGATAGTTATAATATTATTATATTATTATATTATATTATATTATAATAATTTTAATATAACACCTCTGTTATTAATGGGAAATTTTCTCCAAAGTGTATCTATCTCCATATACATAATACTATGTATATGTATACGTAATTTTTGTGTCCGGGATATACAGATCATTGCAATGAATGAGTTGCAGTTTGGGGAGGCTCCCTTGACCGCCTAGCATTGGCGCATCCAAGTCCTGCCCAACTGCATTAACAGCCGGCGGCATCCTTGGCTTGGAGGAAGCTTGAGATGCAAATCTGCCCTCTCTAGGACTTTTCTAGGTCCTCCAGCATGACTCCCTCCTGGACTCTGGGGTCTCTTGTGCTGCATCCTCCTTGATTTTGGGATACATTTTCTTTACCTCGGAAAGGGATCTGGGAAACAGCCCGAAGCCGGGGGTCTCAGGTGGCCCCTTCTTGGGCTTGTACCCCCTCCCCTCTTTTCCGCGCAGCTGCTCACGAGAGGAAACGTGTGGTTGCCATGCCGATGCCCCCCTCCCTGCACATGGAGGCAAAAAGGGGGTCAGGGGGACCTTGGCCGGAAGCCCAGCAGTGGGTTCCAAGGGGGAAAAGGACTGGGGAAAGGGGCCTAGAGGGGTCTCTGCGGGAAGGGAGGGAGGGAGGGAGGAAGGAAAGAAGGAAGGAAGGAAGGAAGGAAGGAAGGAAAAGGAGGGGGAAAGATTGGGGTGAAACAAAAAGGAAAGAGAGGGAGGGGGGAAGGAAGGAAGGACAGAAGGAGAGGGATAAAGGAGGTAGGTTGGTAAAAACAGGAAGGAAAGACGGACGGACGGAAGGAGGTAGGCTGGCAAAAACAGGAGGGGAAGTTGGCTGGATGGACAGATGGAATGAAGGAGATAAAGGAAAAAGGTTGGCAAAAACAGAAAGGAAAGGTGGATAGAAAGAAGAAAGGCAAAGGAAAAAGAGGGGGAAAGATTGGGCTGAAACAAGAAGGTACGAGGGAAGGAAGTAGGAAAGGAAGGAAGGAAGGAAGGAAGGAAGGAAGGAAGGAAGGAGATACAGGAGGTAAGTTGGCCAAACACAGGAGACAAGGAAGGAAAGAAATAAAGGAGGTAGTTGACAAAAACAGGAAAAAAGATTGACGGAAGGAAGGAAAGGAGGTAGGTTGGCAAAAACAGGAAGGAAAGGTGGAAGGAAGGAAGGAAGGAAGGAAGGAAGGATAGAAGGAGATAAAGGAAGTAGGTTGGCAAAAACAGGAAGGAAAGGTGGAAGGAAGGAAGGAAGGAAGGAAGGATAGAAGGAGATAAAGGAAGTAGGTTGGCAAAAACAGGAAGGAAAGGTGGAAGGAAGGAAGGAAGGAGATAAAGGAGGTAGGTTGGCAAAAACAGGAAGGAAAGGCGGAAGGAAGGAAGGAAGGAAGGAAGGAAGGAGATAAAGGAAGAAGATTGGCAAAAACAGAAAGGAAAGGCGGACGGATTGAAGGAAGGCGATAAAAGAGGTAGGTTGGCAAAAACAGGAAGGACGGAAGGAAAGAAGGAAGGAAGTAGGGAGGGAAAATAGCTTGGTTAAAAACAGAAGGGAGAGAGTGTGGGAGAAGAAATCGGAGATAGGTTGTCCCAAGAATGCCATAAAGTTGCACTGGAGGACCTGGAAAATGTCTAGAGAAGCCATCATGAATCAAAAATGTATGCACACTATTAGAGATAATAGTAAAACCCATTGAAATGAAGGCCTTCCAGCCCAAGGATATGTAGAGTGGCGCCAGATGAGCTGGAAAATGCCTAGAGAGGACATGCATGGGGAAAAAAGCCCAGCTTTCCCGTATTCCAATGTCTCTCCACTTAATGTTTTTTATTTATTCCTTTTCCTGCAGCCGGCCAGTCTTTAAATAATTGATCGCCCAAATAAATAATAGATTGCCTGTTTGCTTGGGAATTTTCGGCCTCCAAACCACTCCTGTCCCCCTCCCTTCCTAGATCCTTATTTATTCTCTATACTTCCTTGCTTGCTTGTTCTTTCCGTCTTTCCTCCATCCTAACTCCTTCTTTCCCTCCTCTCTCTCCCACTTTTCCTTTCTCTTTTCTTTCTTTCTTTCTTTCTTTCTTTCTTCTCATCTTCCTTCCTTGTTCCTTATTTTTCCTCTTTCCCTCTCTTCCCTTTCTTTCTCTTTCTTTCTTTCTTTCTTTCTTTCTTTCCTTTCTGGCTTATTTCCCCAACAGACCACCTTCCTTCATCCCTTCTTTTTTCTTTCCTTTCTAGCTTATTTGCCCAATATCTTTCCTTCCTTCCTTCCTTCCTTCCTTCCTTCTTTCCTTCCTAGCTCCTTATTTCTGCAACACCCACCCACCCACCCATCCTTCCTTCCTTCCTTCTCTTCCTTATTGCCCCAACAGACTACTTTCCTTCCTTCTTTCTTTCCTTTCTAGCTTATTTCCCCAACATCCGTCCTCCCTCTCTCCCTTCTTTCTTTCCTTTCTAGTTTATTTCCTCAGCATCCCATCTTCCTTCCTTCCTAGCTTATTTCCCCCAGCATCCTTCCTTCCCGCTATCTTTCGTTTCTAGTTTCTTATTTCCCCAACATCCACCTTCCTCTCTCCCTTTCAAACTTATTTCCCCAACATCCACCCTTCCCTCCTTCTATCTTATTTTCCCAACATCCCACCTTCCTTCCTTCCTTCCTTCCTTCCTTCCTTCCTTCCTTCTAGCTTATTTTCCCAACATCCCACTGTCCCTTCCTTCCTTTCAAACTTATTTCCCCAATACCCACCCTCTCTCCCTTCCTCCCTTCCTTCCTTCCTTCCTTCCTTCCTTCCCTTCTCTTCTAGCTTATTTCCCCAACATCCACTCACCCTTCCTTCCTTCCTTCCTTCCTTCCTTCTCTTCTAGCTTATTTCCCCAACATCCCACCATCCCTTCCTTCCTTCCCCTCCTTCCTTCCTTCCTTCCTTCCTTCCTTTCAAACTTATTTCTCCAACATTCACACTTCCTCCCTCCCTCCCTCCCTTCTCTTCTAGCACATTTCCCCAACATCCCACCGTCCCTTCCTTCCTTTCAAACTTATTTCTCCAACACCCACCCTTCCTTCCTTCTCTTTTAGCTTATTTTCCTAACATTTCACCATCCCTTCCTTCCTTCAAACTTATTTCCCCAACATCCACCCACCCTTCCTTCCTTCCTTCTCGCTTATTTCCCCAACATCTCACCGTTCCTTCCTTCCTTCAAACTTATTTCCCCAACATCCATCCTTCCCTCCTTCTTCCATCTTATTTCCCCAACATCCCACCTTCCTTCCTTCCTTCCTTCCTTCCTTCCTTCCTTCCATCCATCTCAGCCCCTCGCCTCCCTCCCTTCTTCCCCATTCTCTCTCCCTTTGCCCCATAGGCCATCCCTGTGGTGTTGACCCCTTTGGAGCCCCCATTTCCTCCCTCTGCTGAGAAATAGGAGCCTTTGGGGGGGGGGGGGAGTGATGGAGGGAGAGGGTTAAAACATTCAGGGGGAGAGAAAGGGAGTGTTTTGATCTCTGGGTCCCTATAGATGCGGTGGGTGGCTTTCTTCCTCCCCCTCTTTTCTCTCTGCTGGCCCTTTTTCTTTTTTTTCTTCCTTCCACTCTTTCTTTCCCTCGCTCTCTCTCCCCCTGCCTGCATTTCTCCTTTTTTTCCCCTTCCCTGGCGCCAGCAGTCTGGAACTAGGCTGACAAGCTTTTGAGTTATAGAAGAAGAAGGAGAGAGAGAGAGAGAGCAGAAAAAAAAGAAGAGGCAGAAAAAGAAGTCGGCAAAGTAGAGCGGAGAAGAGGAGGAGGAGGAGGAGGAAAGAGGGGACAGAGAAAAAAGCAGAAGGAGAGGCAAGGAGATGCATATCCATGTGGTCCGAAAAATAAAATTACAATTATTATTATTATTTACACATATTATTATTATCCCCTATTTTCCATCTTGATCACGACCCAAAGTCAAGCTAAGATTTGGCCTTGAGGGACACTCAAGGTCAATGCTACCCATACTTTAGTCTTACTGGGATCAACCAATGGCCTGTATCCTATTGACTCCATTATGGAATCAATGCCATGGGTCTCCTTCAGTCTTCTTAGGACCAACCTATGAAGTCTCTCAAGACAAGACCATTTAATAATAGAGTCAATCCCATCCATGCCATGGATCTCCTTTAGTCTTCTTAGGACCACCCTATGAAGTCTCTCAAGACAAGACCCTTTAATAATAGAGTCAATTTCATTCATCCCATGGGTCTCCTTTAGTCTTCTTAGGACCAACCTATGAAGACCCTCAAGACAAGACCATTTTATAATAGTCAATCCCATTCATGTCATGGGTCTCCTTTAGTCTTCTTAGGACCAACCTATGAAGACCCTCAAGACAAGACCCTTTAATAATAGAGTCAATCCCATTCATGCCATGGGTCTCCTTCAGTCTTGTTAGCACCAACATATGAAGACCCTCAAGACAAGACCATTTTATAACAGAGTCAATCCCATTCATGCCATGGGTCTCTTTCAGGCTTCTTAGGATCAACCTATGAAGACCCTCAAGACAAGACCCTTTAATAATAGAGCCAATCCCATTCATGCCATGGGTCTCCTTTAGTCTTCTTAGGACCAAACTATGAAGACCCTCAAGACAAGACCCTTTAATAATAGAGCCAATCCCATTCATGCCATGGGTCTCCTTTAGTCTTCTTAGGACCAACCTATGAAGACCCTCAAGACAAGACCCTTTAATAATAGAGCCAATCCCATTCATGCCATGGGTCTCCTTTGGTCTTCTTAGGACCAACCTATGAAGACTCTCAAGACAAGACACTTTAATAATAGAGTCAATTTCATTCATCCCATGGGTCTCCTTTAGTCTTCTTAGGACCAACCTATGAAGACCCTCAAGACAAGACCATTTTATAATAGTCAATCCCATTCATGTCATGGGTCTCCTTTAGTCTTCTTAGGACCAACCTATGAAGTCTCTCAAGACAAGACCCTTTAATAATAGTCAATCCCATCCATGCCATGGATCTCCTTTAGTCTTCTTAGGACCAACCTATGAAGACCCTCAAGACAAGACCCTTTAATAATAGAGTCAATTTCATTCATCCCATGGGTCTCCTTTAGTCTTCTTAGGACCAACCTATGAAGACCCTCAAGACAAGACCATTTTATAATAGTCAATCCCATTCATGTCATGGGTCTCCTTTAGTCTTCTTAGGACCAACCTATGAAGTCTCTCAAGACAAGACCCTTTAATAATAGTCAATCCCATCCATGCCATGGATCTCCTTTAGTCTTCTTAGGACCAACCTATGAAGACCCTCAAGACAAGACCCTTTAATAATAGAGTCAATCCCATTTATGCCATGGGTCTCCTTCAGTCTTGTTAGCACCAACATATGAAGACCCTCAAGACAAGACCATTTTATAACAGAGTCAATCCCATTCATGCCATGGGTCTCTTTCAGGCTTCTTAGGATCAACCTATGAAGACCCTCAAGACAAGACCCTTTAATAATAGAGCCAATCCCATTCATGCCATGGCTCTCCTTTGGTCTTCTTAGGACCAAACTATGAAGACCCTCAAGACAAGACCCTTTAATAATAGAGCCAATCCCATTCATGCCATGGGTCTCCTTTAGTCTTCTTAGGACCAACCTATGAAGACCCTCAAGACAAGACCCTTTAATAATAGAGTCAATCCCATTCATGTCATGGGTGTCCTTCAGTCTTCTTAGCACCAACCTATGAAGACCCTCAAGACAAGACCCTTAAATAATAGAGTCAATGCTATCCATGCCTTGGGTCAATCTTACTTGGATCTTGGGTCAACCTTGGGTCAACCTTACTCTTGTTAGGACCAAGCCATGCCCAACCGACATCCTATTGGGATTCTCAAGGCACTGGCTCTATAGTTGAGTCCATGTCATTCATACCATGGGTCCACTTTAGTCTCAGGTCTACTTTCGCCTTATTAGAACCAAACTATGGCCTATATCTTATTTTAACTCTTAACACATTGACTCAATTGTTAAGAGCCAACCCTATCCATACCATGAGTCTACTTTAGTCTCAGTTCTATTTTAGTAGTCTTAGGTCTACTTTAGTCTTCGGTCTACTTTCATCTTAGGTCAACTTTAGCCTTGGTAGGACCAATCTATGAACTTTATCCTATTTGGACTCTCAAGGCATTGGCTCAATTGTTAAGAGCCAATCCTATTTATGTCATGGGTCTACTTTAGCCTTGTTAGAACCAATCCATGGCATACATCCTACTGGGACACTCTTACTCTTGTTAGGATCGTCCTATGGAGACATTCAAGACATTGACTCCATGGTTATAGAGCCAACCCTATCCATGCCATGGGTCTACTTTAGTCCCAGGTTGACTTTATTATTTATTTATTTATTTACTGTATTTGTATACCACCTTTCTCAGACAATTGGCGACTCAAGGCGGTTTCCAACAAATCAGTATACATAGAACGTAATATAAATTAACAAAACATTCAACAGTATAAGACATCACAAAAGCAATAAAAACATCATCAGCGTCTCATTATTCCCAAGCATTATCCAATTCCATTGTCAGATCATTCGATTTCCTATATTAGCTACTCTGTATTTGTAAACGCTTGCTCAAATAGCCATGTTTTTGCCTCCAAAATGTCAAGAGGGAAGGAGCAGATCTGATTTCCCTAGGGAGGGCATTCCATAGCCGAGGGGCCACCACTGAGAAGGCCCTGTCTCTCGTCCCCGCCAAACGTGCTTGTGACAAAGGCGGGACTGAGATCAGGCCCCCCCCAGATGATCTTAAAGTCCTCAGTGGTTCGTAAGGCGAGATACGTTCGGACAGGTAAGTTGGGCCAGAACCATTTAGGGCTTTATAGGCCAAAGCCAGCTCTTTGATTTGGGCCCGGTAGCAAACTGGCAGCCAGTGGTGCTGGCGCAACAAGGAGGTTGTATGCTCCCTGAGCGCCGCACCTGTTAACAACCTGGCTGCCATTATTTGGACTAGTTGAAGCTTCCGGACTGTCTTCAGAGGCAACCCCATGTAGAGAGCGTTGCAGTAGTCTATACAGGATGCAACCAGAGCATGGACTACCGTGGCCAAGTCAGACTTCCCAAGATACAGGCGCAGCTGGTGCACAAGTTTTAACTGTGCAAATGCTCCCCTGGTCACCGCCGAGACCTGAGGTTCCAGACTCAGCGACGAGTCCAAGATCACTCCCAAGCTGCAAACCTGCGTCTTCAGGGGGGAGTGTAACCCCATCCAACACAGGCTGTAACTCTATGCTCTGTTCGGCCTTGCGACTGACCAGGAGGGCCTCTGTCTTGTCTGGATTCAATTTCAATTTGTTTGCCCTCATCCAGACCGTCACAGCGGCCAAGCACCGGTTCAGAACCTGGACAGCCTCCTTAGTAGTGGGTGGGAAAGAGTGACAGAGTTGGACATCATCCGCGTACAGATGACACCGTACCCCGAAACTCCGGATGATCTCTCCCAGCGGCTTCATGTAGATGTTGAACAACATGGGAGACAATATTGAGCCCTGAGGAACCCCACAAGACAAAGGATGTGGGGTTGAACAGGTGTCTCCCAACAACACCTTCTGGGTGCGACCCTCCAGAAAGGACCGGAGCCACTGTAAAACAGTGCCCCCCAGGCCCATTCCGGTAGAGGCGTCCCAGGAGGATACCATGGTCGAAGGTATCGAAGACTGCTGAGAGGTCCAGCAGAACCAACAGGGACACACTCCCCCTGTCTAGCTCCCGACGTAGATCATCAGTGAAGGCCACCAAGGCTGTCTCGGTTCCATGTCCCAGTCTAAAGCCAGACTGTGCCAGATCCAGATAATCTGTGTCTACCAAGAATACCTGGAGTTGTGAGGCCAGCACACGTTCCAGGACTTTGCCCAAAAAGGGGAGATTGGAAACAGGCTGATAGTTGACGAATTGAGTGGGGTCCTGTGCTGGTTTTTTCAACAGCGGTTTTATCACAGCTTGCTTTAAGCTCGCTGGAATGTTGCCTTCCCGAAGGGAGGCATTAACCACCACCTTTACCCACTCGGCCAATCCCCCTCTAGCCTCCTTTAGGAGCCAGGATGGGCAGGGGTCTAGGATGCATGTGGTCGCTCTCATTCCTCCAAGTATCTTGTCCACATCCTTGGGTTTCACCAATTGAAATGAATCCATCAAAACCGGACAAGCAGATGCTCATGTTACATTCTCAGAGACTGCCGTTAACATGGTGTCCAGACCAGAACGGATCAAAGCGACTTTGTCCGAGAAGAACCGAGCAAATGCTTCACAGCAGGCTGCTGAGTTGTCAGGGCTCCCATCCTGAATGGTCGGATTTAATAGGCCTCTGACAACTCGAAAGAGCTCCGCCGGACGGTTCTTAGCGGACGCAATATTGGCTGCAAAGAAAGATTTCTTTGCGGCCTTTATTGCCGCGGCATATGCCCTTAGAAAGGCCACAGACCGTGTTTGATTTGGCTCGCTCGGATCCAAACACCACACACTCTCTAGTTCCCTCTAGGGAACTAGAGAGTCCTTATAGGTCCTTATAGGATGTAGGCCATAGATTGTTCCTAACAAGACTTTAGCCTAGTTATGGCCTACGTCCTATAGGGACTCTCAAGATACTGACACCATAGCTGAATAGTGAGCCAACCCTATCTTAGGTCCATTTTAATCTTAAGTGTACTTTAGTCTTTTTAGAACCAAGCTATGGCCTACATCCTATAGGCTCTCTCAAGGCACTGACTCCATAATTTAACAGTAAGTCAATCTCATTCATCCCAGGGGTCTACTTTAGTAATCTGAGATCTCTTTTAGTAGCCTTAGGTCTACTTGAATCTTAGGTCAACTTTAGCCTTGTTAGAACCAAACTATGGCCTACATCTCATAGGCACTCTCAAGGCACTGACTCCATAACTGAATCTCATCAATCTCATGGATCTAATTTAGTCTCAGGTCTACTTTAGTAATCTTAGGTCTACTTTAGTAGGGTTAGGTCTACTTGAATCTTAGGTCAACTTTAGCCTTGTTAGAACTGAACTATGGCCTACATCCTATAGGCACTGACTCCATAACTGAATCTCATTCATCCCATGGATCTACTTTAGTCTCAGGTCTACTTTAGTAATCTTAGGTCTTCTTTAGTAGTCTTATGTCTACTTGAATCTTAGGTCAACTTTAGCCTTCTTAGAACCAAACTTGGCCTACATCCCATAGGGACTCTCAAGGCACTGACTCCATAATTTAATCTCATTCATCCCATGGATCTACTTTAGTCTCAGGCTACTTTAGTACGGTCTCTTTTAGTAGCCTTAGGTCTACTTGAATCTTAGGTCAACTTTAGCCTTGTTAGAACCAAACTATGGCCTACATCCTATAGGCTCTCTCAAGGCACTGACTCCATAACTGAATCTCATTCATCCCATGGATCTACTTTAGTCTCAGGTCTACTTTAGTAATCATACGTCTACTTTAGTAGTGTTAGGTCAACTTTAGTCTTGTTAGAACCAAACTATGGCCTACATCCTATAGGCACTCTCAAGGCACTGACTCCATAATAGAATCTAATTCATCCCATGGATCTACTTTAGTCTCAGGCCTACTTTAGTAATCTTAGGTCTACTTTAGTAGTGTTAGATCTACCTGAATCTTAGGTCAACTTTAGCCTTGTTAGAACCGAAATATGGCCTACATCCTATAGGCACTCTCAAGGCTCTGACTCCATAATTGAATGTCATTCACCCCATGGATCTACTTTAGTCTCAGGTCTACTTTAGTAGTGTTAGGTCTACTTGAATCTTAGGTCGACTTTAGCCTTGTTATGACCAGTCTAATGCCGTTATCCTATGGGGCCTCTCAAGATACTGACTCCATAGCTGACTAGTGAGTCAATCCTACCCATGCCCTTTGTCAAGTTTAGTCTTGTTAGGACCAGCCTATGGAGACTCGCAGGGCATTGACGCTCTCTTTCAACGGTGAGTCAGTTTTATTCATGCCTTGGGTCTATCTTCGTCTAGGGTGAATTGTAGCCTTATTAGGACCAAAGCGTTGACGCCATTGTTCCTGAGTCAACCCTACCCATGCCGTGGGTCTTCTTTCGTCTGGGTGGGATCTATGAACCCAACACCGACTTCATGGGCCCCCTCTATTACTTTCCAGTTCCATGGCAATGAAGGGGTGCAAAAGAGCCCCAGTTGGGGAGACACAGGGAGGGGGGGAACTGCAGAAAAGAGTTTGCAGGAGAGGGAAACAGCCCTCCAGCTTCAGAGGAGGGTTTTCTCCCCCCTTCTCTCTCTTTCTCTCTCTCGTTCTTTCCTTCTTGGCTGCGATTCAGCTCGGCTTTTCATCCCGGGAGGACATTCCTTTCTGCTGAACGCGGCTGTTCCTTCCTTCGCCTTGCCTTTTTCTCACTCAGCCTCCCTCCCTCCCTCCCTCCCTTTAGAAGCAAAGCAAGAAAAGCCAGAAAAACAACAGAGTGGGTTGGATCCAAACACGATGCAAAAAATTCCTTCAGACCAGCAAATTGGGGGACTTTCGGATGGAAGAAATTATTATTATTATTATTATTATTATTATTATTATTCAGTTGGACATGAAATACAGCAGAGGGGTCACCAAAGACCATCAAAAAGCACATATTTCTAATGGTCTTAGGAATCCCTTTGACAGAGTGTTGGTGAACTACAACTCCCAGAATTCAAAAACAGCCCCCCCCCCCCCACCACCACTCCACCAGTATTTAATGTTGGCCAAGTTTGGTGCAGATCCATTGTGGGCTGGGTTCAGAGTGCTCTTTGATTGTAGGTGAACTATAAACCCCAGCAACTACAACTCCCAAATGACAAAATCAATCTCCTCCCCAACCCCAACAGTATTCACATTTCGGTGTATCAGGTATTTGCGCCAAATTTGGTCCAGATCCATCGTTGTTTGGGTTTACAGTGCTCTCCGGAGGTCGGTGAACTATATCTCCCCTAAATCACTGTCAATTCCTCCCATATCTCTCCAGTTTTTTCTGTTGGTCATGGGGTTTCTATGTGGGAAGTTCTGTTGTTTATGGGGTTCAGAATGCTCTTTGATTGTAGGTGAACTATAAATCCCAGCAACAACTCCCAAATGTCAAGGTCTGTTTTCCCCAAAGTCCACCAGTGTTTACATTTGGGCATATTGAGTATTCGTGCCAAGTTTGGTTCAGATCCATCACTGTTTGAGTCCACAGTACTTTGTAGATGTTGGTGAACTACAACTCCAAAACTCAAGGTCAATGCCCACCAAACCCTTCCAGTATTTTCTGTTGGTCATGGGAGTTCTATGTGCCAAGTTTGGTTCCATACCATTGTTGGTGGAGTTCAGAATGCTCTTTGATTGTAGGTGAACTATAAATCCCGGTAACTACAACTCCCAAATGACAAAATCATTCCCTCCCCAACCCCAGCAGTTTTCAAATTGGGCGAATCAGGTATTTGTGCCAAATCTGGCCCAGCGAATGAACAACAACAATAGCAACAACAACAACAACAATAACAACGATAATAATAATGCAGTAGTCAGCCCTCCACCTTCACCTACAGTGAAAAACCAAAGACAAGATATTCTTTTTAACCTCTCTAGGATTTTTATAGGTCTTCTGCTGCAACTTGGCGGTCAATCTGCCATAGAGTTGCATTGGAGGACCAACAGACGCCTAGAGAGGCATTCTCTGTCTAAATACCCAGGTCCTCTGGGCCTTGGAAAAGCAACCTCTCTCTCCCATCTGTATCCTGCTCCGCCCGAATCCCACGGAAAGCCGTGAGGTCACTTCCTCCCATTCTCTGGCCTGCTTCCTGTCCTCTCTCTTGCGCCAAGGACTTCCCTTCCACTCTGCCTTTGCTATTTCCTCCCTCTGGGCTTTGTCACTTTCTGAAGGACGTTACGTTGTGTAAAAAGAAGTTGTATTCATTGTGTAAATAGCTTTCTACTATGGGTATTGATAACATGGTTTCAATATCAGATAGGCAGTGGTTTCTGCTCTGGGTTATAGTCCGAACTTGAGCCATTCCATCAGACCCAACTGGGGGATATAGTTTGATATCCGCTGAACGTGAAAGCAACCATCCCATCAAACCCAACTGGAGGATATAGTTGGATATTTGCTCTGGGTTGTAGTCTGAATGTGAAAGGAACCATCCCATCAAACCCAATTGGGGGGAATATCTTTGATGTCCACTCCGGATTGTAGTCCAAACTTGAAAGGACCTGTCCCATCACACTGGGGGATATAGTTTGATATCAGTTCCGGATTGTAGTCTGAACGTGAAAGGACCCATTCTATCAAGCCCATTTGGGGGATATAGTTCAATATCCATTCCGGATTATAGTCCTAATGTGTAAGGAACCATCCCATCAAACTCAATTGGGGATATAGGTTGATATGCGTTCCGGATTGTAGTCAGAATGTGAAAGGATTCACCCCTTCAAAGCCAATTAATGGATATAGTATGATATCTGTTCCGGATTGTAGTCTGAATATGAAAGCACCCATTCTATCAAGCCCATTTGGGGGATATAGTTCAATATCAATTACGGACTGGAGTGCGAACATGAAAGGAACAATTCCTTCAAAGCCTATTGGGATATATAGTACGATATCCGTTCCGGATTATAGTCCAAATGTGAAAGGAACCATCCCATCAAACCCAATTGGGGATATACGTTGATATCCATTCCGGATTGTAGTCAAAACGTGAAAGGATTCACCCTTTCAAAGCCAATTGATGGATATAGTACGACATCCGTTCCGGATTGTAGTCCGAATGTGAAATGAACCATCCCATCAAACCCAATTGGGTGATGTAGTCTGATATCCATTCTGGATTGTGGTCCAAACTTGAAAGGACCCACCCCTTCAAAGACAATTGGGGGATATAGTTGGACATCCATTCCGGATTGCAGTCCGAACTTGAAAGGATTCAACCCAGCAAACCCGCTGTTCTTCCTTTCTCTTTTGGAGAAGCCAGTTCCATCTGCGACCAGGAGGGAGGGCAGCATCTGCCAAAACAGGCCCTGAATCTGATTTTCCAGGCGTCTGCACAGGAACAAAACTCCGGCGCCGCGCTTCTCCCACAACAGAAGCCAGGCCTAAATTATTCAGAGCCTTGTATAATGGATGCCGGTTGCAGAAAAGCCCACGGCTTCCCCTCCTCTTGCAGAACGGCTTCTCGGCTCTGCAAATGGGAAGCCCACCTCCCACCAAAGGTAGCCTCTCTAGCACTTTTCTAGGTCCTCCAGGCAATGCTATGGCATCTTTCGCGGGAAGTGACCGCAGAGTTCTGCTGGAAGACCTGGCAAATGCCTAGAGAGGACTTTGGAGTCAAGGTTTTGGCCAACTTATTTTCCTATTATTACTTTCCTTTTTAGTCAAAGTATTTTTCTATTTCTTTTCTTTCTCTCCATCCCTCTTTTTTCCTTTCCTCCTTCCTTCCTCCTTCCCTTACCTCCTTGTTTTCCTTCCTTCCTTTTATTTTCTTCATCTCCTCTTCCTTCCTTCCTTCCTTCCTTCCTTCCTTCCTTCCTCCCTCCCTCCTTTTTTATTCTTTCTTTTCCTCCTTCCATTTTTATAATTACTTCCCTGTTCTTCCTTCCTTTTTTCTCTCCCTGCCTTCCTTCCCTTTCTTTACTTTCTTCTTTTCTTTACTTCCTTCCTTCCTTCCTTCTCTCATTCCTCCTTTTTCCCTCTTTCTCTCCTTCCTTTCTTTATCCTTCCCTCCTTCTTCCATACCTTCCTTCCGTCCTTTATTTCGTTCCTTTATTTCCTTCCTTCTCTCCTTCCCTTTCTTTCCTTCCTTTGCTCTTTCTTTATCCTTCTTTCCCTCTTTCTTGTTTCCCTCCATTTCTTCCTTCCCTTTCTTTATTTCCTTCCTTCTCTTTTCCTTTCCTTCCTCCCTTCTCTCCTTCCCTTTTTCTTTCATTTCTTCTTTCTCTCTTGCCTTTCTTTATCCTTCCTTTCCTCCGTTCCTTCCTTCCCTCTGTTCATTCCTTCCCTCCCCCTTTTATTTCCTTCCTTTTCTTTCCTGCATTCCTTCCTTCCCTCCTTCTAACTTTCTTTCCTCCCTTATTTATCTCTTTCCTTTCTTTATCCTTCCTTCCCTCCTTCGTTCCTTCCCTTCATTTCCTTCCTTCCTTACCACTATTCCTTCCTTCTCTTCTTCCTCTTTCTTTCTTTCCTTCCTTCTTTCTGTTTTTCCTTATCCTTCCTTCCCTCCTTTCTTTACTTCTCTCCTTCTTTTCTTTATTTTCTTTATTTCCTTCCTTCTCTTCCTCCCTCTTACTTTCCTTCTTTCTCTTTTTCCTTTCTTTATCCTTCCCTTCTTCTTTGTTCCTTCCCTTTATTTCCTTCCTTCTTACCTCCATTCCTTCCTTCTTTCTTTCCTTCCTTCCTCCTTTCCTTATCCTTCCTTTCCTGTTCTTCCGTCCTTCCCTCTGTTCCTTTCCCCCTTCATTTCTTTACTTCTTTCCTTTTCTTTATTTCCTTCTTTCTTTCCCCCATTCCTTCCTTCTTTCCCCCATTCGTTCCTTCTCTCCTTCCCTCGTTCTTTCCTTCTCTCCTTTTCCTTATCCTTCCTTCCCTCCATTCCTTCCTTCTCTTCTTCCCTCCTTCTTTCCCTACTTCCTTTCCTTATCCTTCCTTCCCTGTTCTTCCATCCTTCCCTCTGTTCCTTTCCTCCTTCATTTCTTTATTTCCTTCCTTCCCTCCTTTCTTTCTTTCTCCCCTTCCTTTCCTTGTCCTTCCTTCCTTCTCTGCGCCGACCCCATTCTCCTCGCCCTTCTTCGCCATGGCCATGTCCTCTTCTTCCTCCTCCTCTTCTTCCTCCTCCTCCTCCTCTCTTGCGTCCTCACTGCTCTGCCTGTCCCAGATACGGCGCGTTGGTTGCCTCGGCAACCCAGCTCTGACTAATCGTTTGCGCAATGACCTTTTTCCCCTGGAGAGAGAGAGAGAGAAAGCGAGAGAACGAGAAAGAGAGAGAGATGGAGGAGGAAGAAGACAGAGGGAGGCTGGCCAAGGCAAAGGGAAGGGGGAGAGAGAAAGAGAGAGAGAGGGAGCCTGCATGGAGGACTGTTGCCAAAGCAAAGAGATGCTCTCCTTCATCCATCTATGTGCCTATCTCAAGGATGTGCAAAGTTGGGCTTTTCCAGATGTTTTGGACTCCGACTCCCACCATTCCTAACAGCCTCAGGCCCCTTCCTTTTGCCCCTCAGCCGCTTAAGCGGCTGAGGGGCAAAAGGAAGGGGCCTGAGGCTGTTAGGAATGGTGGGAGTCGGAGTCCCAAACATCTGGAAAGGCCCAACTTGGCACATGCATGCTCTCTCCATCTTGAGCATCCTCCATCCTTCCCTTGCGCAACCGGCGGCTGGGAAGGAGGAAGCAAGGCAGACGAGGCGGAGACAGGCCCCACTTCTTGCAAAAGGCCATGGGAGCCCAGGAAAGGAATGCGCCGGCACATGCGCCAACGCCTCCTCCTCCTCCTCCTCCTCCTCCGCCACATCTCTTGAGCAATCCTCTGTTTGGAACCATAGGTCGGTTTCCCAGGCACCGCCAGGAAGGAAAGCGCTCTCTAAAGGTCATCCAGTCCTACCCCATCCAAGCCATGAAAGGAAAACACAATCTGATCCCCCCCCCCCCAACAGATGGCCATTCAGTCTGAAATGAGACTCCATTCGTTTCTGAATCAGAATATTGAAGGGACCTCGAAGGTCATCCAGTCCAACCTCATTCAGGCCACGAAAGGAAGATCGGATAAATGAGACTCCATTAGTCTCCGAATCATAATACCGAAGGGACTCGATCCCTCCCCAAAGATCATCCAGTCCAACACCAAAGTTGGAAGAGGTACCCACGGGTCATCTAGTCCAACCTCGTTTTGTTATGCAAGAAGACACAATCTGATCCCTCCCAACAGATGGCCATTCAATCTTAAACGAGACTCCATTAGTCTCTGAATCATAATATTGAAGGGACTCCAAAGGTCATCCGGTCCAACCCCATTAGGGTCATGAATGGAAAACACAATCCGAGCCCTCCCAACAGATGGCCCTTCAGTCTTAAATGAGACTCCATTAGTCCCTGAATCATAATATTGAAGGGACTCCGAAGGTCATCCAGTCCAACCCCATTAAGGTCATGAAAGGAAGACACAATCCGATCCCTCCCAACAGATGGCCGTTCAGTCTTAAATGAGACTCCATTAGTCTCTGAATCATAATATTGAAGGGACTTCGAAGGTCATCCGGTCCAACCCCATTAGGGTAATGAAAGGAAGACACAATCCGATCCCTCCCAACAGATGGCCATTGAGTCTTAAATGAGACTCCATTAGTCTCTGAATCATAATATTGAAGGGACCTCGAAGGTCATCCAGTCCGACCTCATTCAGGCCATGAAAGGAAGATCGGATAAATGAGACTCCATTAGTCCATCCAGTCCAACCCCATCCAGGCCATGAAAGGAAAACACAATCTGATCCCTCCCAACAGATGGCCCTTCAGTCTTAAATGAGACTCCATTAGTCTCTGAATCATAATATTGAAGGGACCCCGAAGGTCGTCCAGTCCAACCTCATTCAGGCCATGAAAGGAAGATCGGATAAATGAGACTCCATTAGTCTCCGAATCATAATATTGAAGGGACCCGATCCATCCCAACAGATGGCCATTCAGTCCCTACTTAAAAGTGACTCTGAATCATAGCATTGAAGAGACTCCAAAGGTTATCCAGTCCAACACTAAAGTTGGAAGAGGTACCCTCATCTAGTCCAACCCTGTTCTGTTATACAAGAAAACACAATCTGATCCTTCCTGACAGATGGCCATTTAGTTTCTACTTAAAAGGGACTCCATCAGTCTCTGAATCATAGCATTGAAGGGACCCTAAAGATCATCCAGTCCAACCCCATCTGGGCCATGAAAGGAAGTCACAATTCAATCTCTCCCAATAGATGGCCATTCAGTCCCTGCTTAAAAGTGACTCCATCTGTCTCTGAATCATAGCACTGAAGAGACCCCCAAAGATCATCCAGTCCAACACCAAAGTTGGAAGAGGTACCCACGGGTCATCTAGTCCAACCCTGTTCTGTCATGCAAAAAGACACAATCTGATCCTTCCCGACAGATGGCCATTTAGTTTCTAATTAAAAGGGACTCCATCAGTCTCTGAATCGTAGCACGGAGAGAAACTCCATCTGCCCCTGAATTGAAGGGACCCCGAAGGTCATTCAGCCTAACCCCATTCGGGCCATGAAAGGAAGACACAATCCGATCCCTCCCAACAGATGGCCATTCAGTCTTAAATGAGACTCCATTAGTCTCTGAATCATAATATTGAAGGGACCTCGAAGGTCATCCGGTCCAACCCCATTAGGGTCATGAAAGGAAGACACAATCCGATCCCTCCCAACAGATGGCCATTCAATCTTAAATGAGACTCCATTTGTTTCTGAATCATAATATTGAAGGGACCTCGAAGGTCATCCAGTCTAACCTCATTCAGGCCATTCAGGCCATGAAAGGAAGGTCGGATAAATGAGACTCCATTTATCATAATTTTGAAGGAACCCGATCCCTCCCAACAGATGGCCATTCAGTCCCTACTTAAAAGTGACTCTGAATCATAGCACTGAAAGGACCCCAAAGATCATCCAGTCCAACACCAAAGTTGGAAGAGGTACCCACGAGTCATCCAGTCCAACCCCGTTCTGTTATGCAAGAAGACACAATCCGATCCTTCCTGACAGATGGCCATTTAGTTTCTACTTAAAAGGGACTCCATCAGTCTCTGAATCAAAGCACTGAAGGGACCCTAAAGGTCATCCAGTCCAACCCCATCTGGGCCATGAAAGGAAGACACAATTCAATCTCTCCCAACAGATGGCCATTCAGTCCCTGCTTAAAAGTGACTCCATCTGTTTCTGAATCATAGCACTGAAGAGACCCCAAAGATCATCCAGTCCAACACCAAAGTTGGAAGAGGTACCCACTGATCATCTAGTCCAACCCCGTTCTGTTATGCAAGAAGACACAATCCAATCCTTCCTGACAGATGGCCATTTAGTTTCTACTTAAAAGAGACCCCGTCGGTCTCTGAATCGTAGCACGGAGGGAAACTCCATCTGCCCCTGCATTGAAGGGACCCAGAAGGTCATGCAGTCCAACCTCAAAGTTAGAAGAGGCACCCAAGGGCCATCTAGCCCAACCCCATTCTGTTATGCAAGAAGACACAATCCGATCCTTCCCGACAGATGGCCCTTTAGTTTCTACTTAAAAGGGACTCTGTCAGTCTCTGAATGGTAGCATGGAGAGAGACTCTATCAGCCCCTGAATCATAACATTGAAGGGACCCCGAAAGTCATCCAGTCTAGCCCCATTCAGGCCATGAAAGGAAGACATAATCCGATCCCTCCCAACAGATGGCCGTTCAGTCTTAAATGAAACTCCATTAGTCTCTCAATCATAATATTGAAGGGACCCTGAAGGTCATCCCAGCCAACCCCATTTGGGCCAAGAAAGGAAGACACAATCCGATCCCTTCCAACAGATGGCCGTTCAGGCTACATCAGTCTGTGAATCATAACATTGAAGGGAACCAGAAGGTCATCCAGTCCAACCCCGTTCTGTTATGTAGAAAGGCACAATCCAATCCTTCCCAACAGAATGCCATTCAGACCCTGCTTAATTGAAAGGGGCTCAATTAAATCTCTGAATCATAGCATTGCCTGGACTCCAAAGGTCATCCAGTCCAACCCCATTCAGCCATGAAAGGAAGACACAATCTGATCCCTCCCAACAGACAGCCATTCAGTCTCTGCTTTAAAGAGACTCAAATCTGTCTCTGAATCATAGCATTAAGGGAGGTCATCAAAGTTGGAAGAGGCACCCAAGGGCCATGTAGCCCAACCCCGTTCTGTTAGGCAGGAAGTCATAATCTGAGCCCTCCTGACAGATGGTCATAGGACATTCTATTGGGCTCCAAATCCTAGAGACAGATGACCATTAAAAACCCTGCCCTGAGAAGGACGGGGTACAAATGCTTGAAATAAATAAAAATGCAGAGAAGCAGATTTAGCAGACTGAATCCTAGATGGAAGGGGACCTTAAAGGTCATCTAGACCTAACCCTATTTCAATATGCAGAAAGACATTGTTCGATTCCTCCTGACAGATAGCCACCCAGCCCCTGTTTAAAGACTTCCAAGGATCTCCGAACCCTAAAGTTGGAAGGGACCCTCAAGGTCATCTAGTCCATTCTGCAGTGAAGGAAGACACAATGCAATCACTCTTGGAAGTTAGCCATCTAGTGAAGGAGATGCTGTTGGGCTCCGCTCCCTAGAGGTCATCTAGCCTAGCCCTGTTTGGCCAGGCAGGACTGCAAATCCCATGGGTCACACATCACGCTAGGATGGGGCTGAAAATAGACCATAAGATGAAGCCGGTGCTGCTTTTGTGGACGACGCAAACGGATGGCTGGACACGCAGCGTTTGGGAAGCCTTGCCAAGAAGGGCTCAGCCGAGAGATTAGGCCGGGGATCCGTCCATGGCGGCCTGTTTGTCAACCGCATTTGGGGACGCAGATGTTCCCGTTTAAAGACCCTTTGGGAAGGGCGGGGGATGTGGGGGGGGGGGGCGCACACACTCTAATAATAATGCCCGTACCCTCGGAAAGAGGAGAGAGAAAAAGGAGGAGAGGGGCAGATGGCCAGGAAAGGAAGGGATCAGGGATGGCAACCCAGGATCAACGGCCATGTTCCTTTCCAGATTGATCGCCTTCTTCTTTCGTTCATTACTTATTTTTCCGTTACTTGTTTCATTACTTATTTCGTTGTCTATTTCGTTGTTTAGTTAGTGACATTTCATTATTTACTTCACAACTTATTTGGTTATTTATTTACTACTGATTTCACAACTGATTTTGTTATTTTTTCCCCCAACTTAGTTCATTATTTATTTGGCTATTTATTTCACAACTTATTTCACAGCCAATTTTGTTATTTCACAACTTATTTCATTATTTATTTTGTTATTAATTTCACAACTTATTATTTCTTTCAGTATTTATTTCACGCTAATTTCGTTATTTATTTCACGACCTATTTCATGACTTGTTTCACGACTGATTTCGTGATTTCACGACTTATTTCACGACTGCTTTTATGATTTCTTTTATTATTTATTTCACAACTTATTCCACTAATTTCATGACATTTCATTATTTATCTCACAACTTATTCCATTATTTTTATTTAATGACTTATTTTGTTATTTATTTCCTAACTTATTTCCTTATTTATTTATTTCCTCCTCTCCGTCTTTTTCTTCTTCCTCCTTTTTTCTCCTTCCTTTCTTCCTTCTCCTCACCACTTCTCCTCCTCCTCTCTCCTGCCCTTCTTTTCCTTCCTCTTTTTCCTTCTCTTCTCCTCCATTTCATTTCCTCCTCTCCTTCACTTCTCCTCCTCGTCCTCTACCTCCTCTGCTTCTTTTTCTTCTTCCTCTTCCTCTTCCTTCTTCAATTCTCCTCTTCTGCTCTCCTATCTTCCTCTTTCCTCCTCTCCTTCACTTCTTCTCTTCTGTCCTATTCTTTCTCTTCCTTCCTCCTATCCTCCTTTTTCTTCTCCCTCCTCTTTTCTCCCTTTCTTTCTTCCTCCTCTCTCCTGTCCTCCTTTTTCCTTCCTTTCTCTTTCCTCCTCTCCTTCACTTCATCTCTTCTGTCTCTCTTTATCTTCCTTATTCCCTCCTTTTTGTTCTTCCTCCTCTTCCCCCTTCTTTCCTCCTTCTCCTTCACTTCTCCTCCTCTGCTCTCCTGTACTCCTCTTTCCTTCCTTCCTCTCCTTCACTTCTTCTGTCCTTTCTCTTCTTCCCCTCCTTCTTTCTCTTCTTCCTCCTCTTCCCCCTTCCTTCTCCTTCACTTCTCCTCCTCTGCTCTCCTGTCCTCCTTTCCTCCCTTCCGCTTTCTTCATCTCCACTTCTTCTCCTCTTCTGTCTCTCTTTATCTTCCTTCTTTCCTCCCTTTCTCTTTTTCTTCCTTTTTTCTCCCCTTCTTTCTTCCTTCTCCTTCACTTCTCCTCCTCCACTCTTCTGTCCTCCTCTTTCCTTCCTTCCTCTTCCTTCCTCTCCACTTCTTCTCCTCTTCTGTCTCTCTTTATCTTCCTTCCTTCTTTCTTTCTCTTCTTCCTCTTTTCTCCCCCTCTTTCTTCCTTCTCCTTCACTTCTCCTCCTCTGCTCTCATGTCCTCCTCTTTCCTTCCTTCCTCTTTCTTCTTCTCCTTCACTTCTCCTCCTCTTCTGTCCTTCTCTTTCTCTTCCCTTCTTCTTTCTCTTCTTCATCTTTTCTTCCCTTCTTTCTTCCTCCTCTCTCCTGTCCTCCTCTTTCCTTCCTTCCTCTTCCTTCTCCTACACTTCTCCTCCTCTTCTGTCCTTCTCTTTCTCTTCCCTCCTTCTTTCTCTTCTTCATCTTTTCTTCCCTTCTTTCTTCCTCCTCTCTCCTGTCCTCTTTCCTTCCTTCCTCTTTCTTCTCCTTCACTTCTCTTTTGTCCTTCTCTTTCTCTTCCTCCCCTCCTTCTTTCTCTTCTTCATCTTTTCTCCCCTTCTTTCTTCCTCCTCTCTCTGTCATCGAGGGCAGCGGAGGCCCCTGCCTCCAAGTTGGTCTGACGTGCAGTGGAGAGTTCCGCAGTTCCTAGAAGCCACGATTGAGACTAACTGATGAAATGTGCCCCAACAGACAGCTCAATCTGGGACTGCACTCAGCCTCTGTGCCTTTCCATCACTTTCCCCCAAGCCCTAACATTGTTGCTATTCCCCTAATAAAGATACTTGAAATTGCAACTTTTAACTCTTCCGCTTGATACTTTGTGTCTTTCCTTGCCTGAACCATCAAATTGCATGAAATTAACCTTTTTCCAGGCTCCGGGGAATGCCTTCTTAGCGTTCCGGGGACGCAGAATCTGCGTTATTTAAAACCGCGGATACGGGATTTCTCCTTTCGGATCTCAGTATCCACGAAATCATAAAATGGCGGATCTTTCCTTCCTTTCTCATTCCTCCTTCACTTCTTTTCCTCTTGTGTCTTTCTCTTTCTCTTCCTTCCTCTCCTCCTTCTTTCTCTTCTTCCTACTCTTTTTCTCCCCTTCTTCCGTCTTTCTCTTCCTCCTCTCCTTCTTTTTCTTCCTCCTCCTCTTTCCTCCTTCTAGTCACTTCTCCTCCTGCTCCTCTTTCCTGCCTTCCTCTTCCTTCTTCTCCTTCCTTCCTTCTCCTCTCCTTCTCTAAATCCCCCAAACGCCAGGCCCTGGGCTGCATGGGGTTAATGGCCCAGCCCTTGCCCCCCTACTTTCCCTCTGCTTCGCTTCCCTTTGGGGACGGTGGCTGGCTGGCTGGCTGGCTGGCTGCTTGTGTGCCAAAGGCAGCCGAGGGGTGGCCCGCTCGGCATTCATCTCCCTGGCGCCGGCCGACAGCTGCGACCCACCGGCTTGGCCTTTCTGCAGATGGAGGCTGGATGTGTGGGCCATGTGTCCCTGCGCATCAAAGCCAATGGCCTCCTCCTCCTCCTCCTCCTCCTCTCTGCCCTGATTCTGCACAGGGCTTTCATGCAAGCATCCATGCACGACAACGGTGCAACAACACAACACCCCCCCCCAAAAAAAAACCCTGCACCACCTCCCTGCTGTTTTGTATGGCTTGTGTGTGGCTTAAACTCCCATAATCCCCTGCTGGCAAAGGATTCTGGGAGGTCCTGGAGACCAAAGGCATGAAGGCAGGGAGGGTGATGCTGGCCGCAGGCGGTGCGTGGAGATGATAACATCTGCTCCCTGCTTCCCTTCCTTGCTTTCCTTCCTTCCTTCTCTTTTCCTCCCATCTGGATTCTCATGCGCCACAAACATCAGAACCAAGGAAAGACATCTCTGCCTCTATCATCATCATCATCATCATCATCATCATCATCATCTATTTTAAATAACAATATTAATAATGGCCCTTTTTTGAGAGGGTTTTTCCCTAAGTTTTCCCAGTTCTCTGGCCATGTTCAAGAAGCAATTTGCCACCTTGATTAGCACTGAATAGTCTAGCAATTTCAAGGTGTGGATTCTTACTGCCTGGGGGAATCCTTTGTTGAGAAGTGATTAGCTGTCCCTGAATCACCTCTCGACAAAGGGAGGTCTATCTATTTATCTGTATTCTATTGTATACACATAATAAAAGTGAAATCACTTCTCAACAATTGGCCACCTTGCTTAGCATTTAATGGCCTAGCAGTTTCAAGGTCTGGCTTCTTACTGCCTGAGGGAATCCTTTGTTGAGAGGGTTTTTGTAAGATTTCTGGGTTATCTGGACATGTTCGAGAAGCAATTGATCACCATGATTAGCACTGAATAGCCTAGCAGTTTCAAGGTGTAGCTTCTTACTGCCTGGGGGAATCCTTTGTTGAGAAGTGATTAGCTGCCCTGAATCATCTCTCAACATAGGGAGGTCTATCTATTTATCTATATTCTATTCTATTGTATATACATAATAAAAGTGAAATTGCCTCTCAACAATTGGCCATCTTGAAAAGCATTTAATGGTCTAGCAGTTTCAAGGTCTGGCTTCTCACTGCCTGGGGGAATCCTTTGTTGAAAGGATTTTTATAAGTTTTTTGGGCTATCTGGCCATGTTCGAGAAGCAATTGATCACCATGATTAGCACTGAATAGCCTAACAGTTTAAAGGTCTGGCTTCTTACTGCCTGGGAGAATCCTTTGTTGAGAGGGTTTTTGTAAGATTTCCGGGCTATATGGCCATGTTTGAGAAGCAATTGGCCACCTTGATTAGCACTGAATAGTCTAGCAATTTCAAGGTGTGGCTTCTTACTGCCTGGGGGAATCCTTTGTTGAGAAGTGATTAGCTGTCCCTGAATCACTTCTCAACAAAGGGAGGTCTAACTATTTATCTATATTCTATATTATTGTATACACATAATAAAAGTAAAATCACCTCTCAACAATTGGCCACCTTGATTAGCATTTAATGGCCTAGCAGTTTCAAGGTGTGGCTTCTTACTGCCTGGGAGAATCCTTTGTTGAGAGGGTTTTTGTAAGATTTTTGGGCTATCTGGCCATGTTCGAGAAGCAATTGATCACCATGATTAACACTGAATTGCCTAGCAGTTTCAAGGTGTGATTTCTTACTGCCTGGGAGAATCCTTTGTTGAGAGGGTTTTTGTAAGTTTTCCGAGCTGTCTGGCTATGTTTGAGAAGCAATTGGCCACCGTGATTAGCACTGAATGGCCTAGCAGTTTCAAGGTCTAGCATCTTACTGCCTGGGGGAATCCTTTGTTGAGAGGGTTTTTGTAAGATTTCTGGCCATGTTCGAGAACCATAGCAGTTTATTATTAATAATAATAATAATACTTTTAATATTTTGCAACCTGAGAGGAGTTGGATCAGGGCCAGCCATGCATGCAGAGAAGTGAATTTGCAAAGAGAAGGAGAAAGCGGGATGGAAAGAAAGAGAGAACGAACTAACGAACTAACGAACTCCAGAACGAAGGCAAGGGGGGCGATGATGCTGGCTCTTGCAGGCCTCAGCAGAACACGATGCTGCTGCTGCTATTTTCTCTCCGCTTCCTGTTCCTCGCTGCTATGGCAACCGGGTTGGCTTTCCTCGCCTTTCCTGCTCTCCTCTGCGCAGCGCTCCACATATATATATATATATATATATCTCAAAAAGTTGAGGCTTTGGCAACTCCGCCGCATTCCCTCCTTGCAATACGTTGCTTGCCTCTCTAAAAAAGCTCCCGAAACATTCCTATTTTGCACAAAAGTAGTAACATTGCACCACCTTGCATGAATCCATTTGCTGTATATCATATTGAACGCTATATGTGCAAGAACAGCATAAGAGTTGCATTGGAGGACCAAGGAAAAGCCTAGAGGGGGTCAACAAAAGTGTGGATAATAACCCAACTGATGCAAACAAAGGACGCTTTGAAGGGAACCACAGAGTTGTGCTGGAAAACCAATAAAATTCCCAGAGAGGCTCTCTGTTGCAGGTCCTAGAAAACACTCATGAGAAAGGTTTCCAGTTGGAGGCTGGTAAATAAAACCATAGATAATTGTGATGGAGGACCAATAAAATTCCCAGAGAGGCTCTCTGTTGCAGGACCTAGAAAATACTCATGGAAAAGGTTTCCAGTTGGAGGTTGGTAAACAAAACCATAGATAATCGTGATGGAGGACCAATAAAATTCCCAGAGAGGCTCTCTGTTGCAGGACCTAGAAAACATTCATGGAAAAGGTTTCCAGTTGGAGGTTGGTAAACAAAACCATAGATAATCGTGCTGGAGGACCAATAAAATTCCCAGAGAGGCTCTCTGTTGCAGAACCTAGAAAACACTCATGGAAAAGGTTTCCAGTTGGAGATTGGTAAACAAAACCATAGATAATCGTGCTGGAGGACCAATAAAATTCCCAGAGAGGCTCTCTGTTGCAGGAACTAGAAAACACTCATGGGAAAGGTTTCCAGTTGGAGGTTGGTAAACAAAACCATAGATAATCGTGCTGGAGGACCAATAAAATTCCCAGAGAGGCTCTCTGTTGCAGAATCTAGAAAACACTCATGGAAAAGGTTTCCAGTTGGAGGTGTGTAAATGAAACCATATATAATAGTGGAAAGGAAGCACACTTTGAGGCCGATAATGGCATTGAGATGAGCTAGAGGACCTAGGAAATGCCTGGAGAGGGTGTGGATCCACAAAACCATGGAGAATAGCAAATCGAGATCCAAGAAAAGGCCTAGAGAAGACATATTCCGGATAAACAAAGCCATGTATTCCAGTAAACAAAGGGACTTGCAGTGTAGGAGACTATCAAGTCATGCCGGAGGACCCAAGAAATGCCTAGAGAGGATGCAGATGGAGAGGAAGAGGAGGAGGAGGACTCTTTTGAGGGGACACTTGACCTCCAGAGTGTCTCTTCCCCTTCTTTCCTTGCCATCCGCTCCTGAAGAAGAGTGAAAAAGACCCATGAAAAGAATGCCGTTTGACACTTGAATAGCTACTCGAAAGCCATTCAGATCAACACCAATCTGCAATGCAGGAAGACACCCCAATTCGATCCCTCCAGACAGATAGCCCTCCCACTTTAATGGCTTCTTTAAAGAAATCCCCAAAGGCCATCCAGTCCAAATCTATTCACACCACAATCCGATCCCTCCCAACAAAAGCCCCTCCTTTAAAAGCTTCCTTAGAATCAAAGAGAGGGAAGAGATCCCCAAAGGCCATCCATTCTAGCCCCATTGTAATTTGAAGGAAGATACATTCCAATCCTTCCCAACAGATGCCCATACAAAAAAGACTACTAGACTTAGACGGGACTCTAAAGGCCATCCAGTCCAGCCCCATTGTAATTTGCAAGAAGACACAACCCAATCCCTCCCAACAGATGCCCATCCAAAAAAGAAGAGTACTAGACTTAGATAGGACCCCAAAAGCCATCCAGTCCAGCCCCATTGTAATTTGCAGGAAGACACAATCCAAGCCCTCCTGATAGAAGGCCATCCAGCCATCAATATGGTTGATAGAAAGATAGATAAATATATGGTAGGTATAGATATAGATAATACGTATAGAATCCTAAACTTAGGTAGGACCCCAAAGGCTATCCAGTCCAGCCTCATTCTAATTTGTAGGAAAACACAATCTGAGCCCTCCCAATAGAAGGCCATCCAGCAAAAGATATGGTAATAATAATAATAATAATAATAATAATGGTTGATAGACAGATAGGTATAGATATAGATAATACATATAGAATCCTAGAGTTGGAGGGGGACACCCAAGGGTCATACAATCCAGCCCCACTCTAATCTGCAGGAAGACACAATCCGAGCCCTCCCAATAGAAGGCCACCCAGCCATCGATATGGTCGATAGATAGATATACGCTCGGTATAGATATAGATAATACATATAGAATCCTAAACTTAGACAGGACCCCAAAGGCCATCCAGTCCTGTCCCATTCTAATTTGTAGGAAGACACAATCCGAGCCCTCCTGATAGAAGGCCATCCAGCCATAGATATGGTCGATAGATAGATAAATATACGGTAGGTATAGATATAGATAATACATATAGAATGCTAGAACTGGAGGGGGACCCAAAGGACCATCCGGTCCAACCCCATTCTGTAGAAAGGTACCACTCAAGCCCTCCCAACAGATGGCCATTGGGACTCAGGATAAAGAGACACCACCAAACCAACAGATTGCAGCATCGCAGATTTGCAGCAAGCTGAGGACAAAGGGAGGAGGGAGGCAAGAGAAAATGGGCCCTGTGGAAAAGAGATGGGAAAATAAAACAGTTGAGGAGGGCCCAAAGAGCGGCATCCGATCCGTTCCCGATAATGCCACCCGAAGGAACTGAAAGGCGCTCCAAGGGCGGAAGGAGTGAAAGTGAGCAGCCTCTAGTGAAAAGAAAGGAGATGGACAGAAAGCACCGAGGAAAAGACGAGGGAGGGAGAGAGGCTTTGGAGGCAGCTCCCCAAACCCTATGCCTGCCTACCTTGAATTCCAAGAATTCTCTTTTATTCCTGGTGGAAGATCCTGGGAAGTTACTTTTTTAAAAGCCATACTGGTCTGCACCTGCAATAAACATAATGCATTATTATTATTATTATTATTATTATTATTATTTACTATTATTAGTTATTGTTTGTTATCATTACTAATGTTATTACTATTAGTAATGTTATTATTACTATTAATATCTCTACGCATCTCCGCCTATGAACCTACTAGGACGTTAAGATCGTCTGGGGAGGCCCTGCTCTTGCTCCCACCTGCGTCACAAGTACAGGGCCTTCTCAGTGGTGGCCCTTCAGCTGTGGAATTTTGCCATTGTTAACCGCTTTGAGTTGCCCGAGGGCTGAGAAAAGTGGTATACATATATAGTAAATAAATAAATAAATAAATATTAGTATGATTATGACTGTTATTACTATTACGATTTTATTATTACTAGCCGTCCCCTGCCACGCGCTGCTGTGGCAGATTCTGGTGGTCATGGGGGTTCTGTGTGGGAGGTTTGGCCCAATTCTATCGTTGGTGGGGTTCAGAATGCTCTTTGATTGTAGGTGAACTATAAATCCCAGCAACTACAACTCCCAAATGACAAAATCAATTTTTTTGAGTGAAGGACATCCATTGGGGTTATTAGGTGTCTTGTGTCCAAATTTGGTGTCAATTCGTCCAGTAGTTTTTGAGTTCTGTTAATCCCACAAACGAACATTACATTTTTATTTATATAGATTACTATTGCTATTATTATTTATTATTAGTTATCATTACTCCTGTTATTACAATTTTGATTATTATTAATTATTATTAGTTATCATTACCACTGTATTACTATTGTTATTGTTAATATTACTATTGTTCAATGTATTGTCGAAGGCTTTTGTAGCTGGAATAACTGGGTTTGTCATACATCCCGAAAAACTTGTAACAACCCATTACTATTGTTGTTATTGTTAGTATTCTATTATTAGTTATTATTACAACAATTTTTATTGATTAGCCAGTTGGCCTTATCAAAAACAAACAGTGCAGACACAACATACAACATACATCTAGTCCTCTTAAAATAAAATACAAATATACAGGTAGCCATAGATATATGCATCAACTATCCTCGTCTCCCCTACACTGCACCCCAATCTGATCTATTAGTTATTATTAGTAATCATTACTATTGTTATTATTACTACTTCTATGATTGTATTGTCGAAGGCTTTCATGGCCGGAATTGCTAGGTTGCTGTAGGTTTCTTCGGGCTATATGGCCATGGTCTAGAGGCATTCTCTCCTGACGTTTCGCCTGCATCTATGGCAAGCATCCTCAGAGGTAGTGAGGTCTGTTGGAACTAGGAAAAACGGTTTATATATCTGTGGAATGACCAGGGTGGGACAAAGGACTCTTGTCTGCTGGAGCTTGGTGTGAATGTTTCAACTGACCACCTTGATTAGCATATAATGGCTTGACAGTGCCTAGAGCAAACTTTTGTTGAGAGGTGATTAGATGTCCTTGTTTGTTTCCTCTCTGTTGTTGTGCTGTTCTAATTTTAGAGTTTTTTAATACTGGTAGCCAGATTTTGTTCATTTTCATGGTTTTATCAACTTCTATGATTGTTGTTATTATTACTATTTCTATTAGTATTACTACTGTTATTGGGAGCCTCTGCTGGCGTAGTGGGTTAAACCGCTGAGCTGCTGAACTTGCTGACTGAAAGGTCGCTGCTTCAAATCTGGGGAACGGGGAGAGCTTCTGTTGCTAGCCCCAGCTTCTGCCAACCTAGCAGTTCAAAAACATGCAAATGTGAGTAGATCAATAGGTACCGTTCCAGAGGGAAGGTTGTACCGGCTCACATGTCGGACACTTTCCAAGTGTCTCGGACTCTGTGATGTATTGGCGAATAATGCGTGCAGATCCCAGTAAGGTGGCTTTTTGCAGCTGACAGGTGGTGATTTTGTCAGCGCCGATTTTTTTAAGTGCAGGCCAAGGTCTTGAGCCACTGCACCCAGTGTGCCGATAACCATTGGGACCACCTTCACTGGCTTGTGCCAGAGTTGTTGTTGTTGGATGGTCCTCCATGGCCTCATCTCATTGATGGATAGGTAGGTAGGAAGGAAGGATAGTTAGGATAGATATGATGGTATGTAGGAAGGTAGCGAGACAGACAGAGAGATAAAAAGACAGACAGGTGAGGTATAGACTGATATAGATAGGATAGATATTACCGTATATACTCGAGTATAAGCCGACCCGAATATAAGCCGAGGCACCTAATTTTACCACAAAAAAAAAAATGGGAAAATGTATTGACTCGAGTATAAGCCGAGGATGGGAAATGCAGCATTTACGGGTCAATTTCAAAATAAAAATAGATACCAATAAAATTATATTAATTTAGGCATTAGTAGGTTATCACTCTTTCGCCCATGTTCCAACATTATTTTCAATTTTAATTTTACATTTGGCCTTCCCATAGTTTTAATTGTGTGTTGTCTTACTGTTAATGTTTACGTTATTTTATTGTCCATGTTTTATTTTATTGTTTATTATATTGTTGTTATTATTGCTTGTATTGTTGTATTTGGCTTCGGCCTCATGTAAGCTGCACCGAGTCCCTTGGGGAGATGGTAGCGGGGTACAAATAAAGTTCATTATTATTATTATTATTATTATTATTATTATTAGGTTAAATGTTTTTGAATATTTACATAAAACTGTAATAAGATAAGACTGTCCAACTCTGATTAAACCATTATTCGGACCTTCTTCAATGTAAATATGCTTACATGTCCTCCAATAATAATAAATAGAATAAAATAATAATAATAGAGTAAAATAATAAATGTAATAATAACAACAACAATAAAATAATAAATGTAATAATAATAATAATAAGAAGAAGAAGAAGAAGAAGAAGAAGAAATTAAAATAATAAATAACAATTGACTCGAGTATAAGCTGGAGGAGACTTTTTCAGCCTAAAAAAAGGACTGGAAAAACTAGGCTTATACTCGAGTATATACAGTACTAGCTGTCCCCTGCCACGGGTTGCTGTGGCCCAGTTTGGTGATCTGGAAAATAAAGTAATTCGAAAGCGTTGGTTTCTAATATATGTAATGTCGTTATGCTTGTGGATAAACAGTATTTCTTGGTGTTTCTTTGTCAGTGTTAATGTGGTGGTTTGCCTACCCTGGAACATGCAACATATAATTGTCCTTCTCTAGGGGTCCCTTTCAAATCTATGATACTATCTCTCTCTCTCTCTCTCTGTGAATCATATCTATCTATCAATATCTATGGCTGGATAGCTCTTTGTTGGGAGGGCTTTGATTACGTTTTCTTGCTCTTGTGAAGGGAGTTGGACTGGATGGCCTTAAGTATTTTGTGTTGGTCATGGGGCTTCTGGGTGGGAAGTTTAGCCCAATTCTATTGCTGGTGGGATTCAGAATGCTCTCTGATTGTAGATGAACTATAAATCCCAGTAACTACAACTCCCAAATGTCACGGTGTATTTCCCCCAAACTCCATCTGTGTTCATATCTGGGCATATGGAATATTTCTGCCAAATTTGGTCCAGATCCATCATTGTTTGAGTCCACAGCGCTCTCTGGATGTAGGTGAACTACGACTCCCAAACTCAAGGTCAATGCCCACCAAACCCTTTTAGAGTTTTCTGT